>NC_135178.1:33944197-34247152 GCF_041146795.1 Maylandia zebra
TATAGTACCAAAAATGGTCATGTCTTCTAAAACCTCATGTTAAAATGCACGTGTTTAACATGTAGAACAAAAAATGACTTTAGTCCATCCATCCGACCAGTTCAGTTCAATTTAATTCAATGAAATTTTATTTATAAAAGATTAAGAACAAACTTTATTATCCCACATGGGAAATTTGTTTTGGACAAGCTGTGCTAAGCAATATTTGCATAATAAAGCAATGCCAAAAAGCAATCAATAAATAAGTTAATTAATTAATAAAAAAATTTTCCCATAATAAAACTCAATTTTTAAAAATTGTGATAAATCCTTTTTTTTAAAGTGCCATAGGGGAGGAAGACAGGACAAAAGATAGACTAGAGAGTGTATAAATACATAGTGATTGAAAAAAGGTGAAGAAATATTCAGTGCATCATGGGAAGCGATTAGCAGCCCAGGCCTATTGAAGCATAACTAACGTAGGATTCAGTGTCTCTTGATCCAGCCCTAACTATATTCTTTATCAAAAAGGAAACTTTAAGCCTAATCTTAAATGAAGAGAGGGTGTCAGTCTCCCAAATCCAAACTGGGAGCTGGGTCCACAGAAGAAGGGCCTAAAATCTGAAGGCTCTGCCTCCCATTCTACTCTTAAACACACTAGGAACCACAAGGAAGCGAACAGTCTTAGAGCGAAGAGCTCTAAGGTCTTTAATATAACAAAAGTCATAGGATGAGTTTATTTAAGACCTTGTATGTGAGGAGAATGATTTTAAATGTGATTCTGGGTTTAACAGGGAGCCAGTGAAGAGAAGGCAATATGATGAATCCAGCCATCTTTTTTATTGTCACTTATCCAATCCAGAGAGTTAAAGCCTCTCACAAATGTCATAGGTCAAAGGACACGATACACCCTGAACAGGTCGCCAGTCTATCCATGCCTCACATCATCATTTAACCTCTTTGAACTGTGGCAGGAAGCTGGAGTGCTCGGAGACTAGCCCTCTCTGCACAGGAGGAACAAACTGTGCACACTTAGTTTGTTTCTTAGCACTAATTAGCAGATATGTGTCTTGCCAACCAAGTTTGCTAGTATTAGCAGCTAGCTTAGCCGTCAAGCTTTTTATCTAAATATGGTCATTGGCAACTCCAAAAAAGCAGTGGTGAAAATGCCAACAATGACGTTAACATTTTCTCAGAGCAGTGGGGAGCACTACAGTGTTTCTGTCATATGGCAGCACCTATTGTAAGGAGAAAAATGCTGAAATGTGACTCGCTGATCTTGCTATGGCTATGATAACATTATTCAGTTCATTGTTATGTAAAATATGTTTAGACTATTTAAGGTATTCATTGCAATGGGTGGTTCCATACTGCAATCGCTAATCTTGCAAGGTAAGAGATGAGCTTCCCTCTGTAATGGAAGGACATTTTGAAATAAAGACGGCTGAAACTCTTCCTTCTCTTTTTTTGACCTCCAGCGCACCTTTAGCGAACAAAGAAAAGCACAAATGAAAACAGGAATAAAATAAAATCTTTTGAACAAGTGTCTATTTGTGAATCACTGTATTATTTCATTTATTTGTTTCTGTTTATCTATGTTTTGAACTATCATAATATTTTCTCCAAACTTCTGATGATAGTAGAATTTGGATGTGAATCCAAAATATGACTATCCAATAAAACTAGTAAATGTGTATTTGTATCAGACATCATTTGGGTTCATTGCAATTTCAGAACAAATTCTTCTTATTATTAGTAGTAGTAGTAGTAGTAGTAATAGTAGCAGTATAAACCTCTATTACAAATGTATTCTTTACCTGTCATTATAAATTTGCCATTGTATTGATTTGATTTATAAAATAAGCCAAATAAATTATTAATTTTACAACTGAGAGTCCTATGTGTATGTTTTGCCACCATCATGGCTCTCATCAATGAACTATTTTTAGACATGCTGTAACTGTCATGTGCTCAAACGACTTTCTGTAAACACAATGAAGATTTCTATCCTTCCTGGTAGACTATTTGTGAAGTTTCAAGAACTTTGCTCCTCTGAAAAAGCATCACTCAGAGGAATGTTGGCAGTGAGACGATCAGACATGTAGAGCACCATATTTCATTCACCAGCAACAGCAGACAGCTGAATGGAAAAGTTCAAAGGTTTAAAACCACAACATTTGGAAATCCGGAGGATGCCATTTAATGTTGTTTCAGAGATAATTCCCCCCAAGTTATTAGTGAATATTTCATAATAGAAATGACCAGGTTTCCCTATTGACAAGGGTGTCATATTTGATACATGGGTTTTTGAGATCCTAACCTACTTATATGTTTTGTTTTGTTTTTTGCAGTTATTTAATTTTTTTATATGACTGTCCTTGATTATTTTACTATCTTGTGTATTTTAAAATTTTAAAAAACTGACAGTGTAAGAGTCAAGGCAGGGATTACTGTCATAGAGCTTTGAAATTATTTAAACTAAGAAGGAAGGATCATAGTAAAATACACATTTAGAAGTTGAAATGTTGAAATGTAAATCTGTAAATAACAATTTGTAATACCTTTATTATATTATCTTCTACATTTCCAGTTAAGATTTAAAGCTCGGCTTGAATTTTGTCAAATTTATTTTTAACGTAAGTGACCTCTTGGGGGATTTTAAGGGTTCCAAGGAAGACAAGTAACTCGCTTAAACTGACATAATTATTGCATGTTTGCTGGAGTCAGCAAGCTGAAGACAAATTTGGATCTTACTGGAATCAGATCAGAGACATAACATCAGAAGTGGTGGGGAGGTTGGGAAATTCAGGAGACAGGAGGATAAAAACAAGCTCAGACATATCTGACGTTCAGTTCAAAGAACTCAATAAAACAGAAAAACTCTTTGGTGCAGTTCTTAGAAGCAAACGTGGGATGGGTTTCATCAGCAGGCAGGTTTCTTTCAAAATGAAACTACAGTTCAGATCAGACTCAGATCCATCTGTTCATTCACTTTCTACCGCTTTATTCAATTCAGGGTTGTGGTGGAGCTGGAGCCTGTCCCAGTTTCACAGGATGCAGGGGACACACCCTGAACAGGGTTGCCAGTCTGCCACAGGGCCAACAAAGAGAGACAGAGTCCTGCAGGAATGTGGGTTACTCGGTTTTGCCAAGAGAAAAGTATAGAATAGCCTGCCAGTCAGCAATTAACATATAACCACTCCAAGGTTCACCCAGTGCTATTTGAATATTAAATTTGCGCCAGAGGCTTTACAAAGCATTTCAAACAAACACTTAAAGTACCATATGCACAAAAATGGTAAAAGTTGAGTAAAAGTTAGGATATTGTATGTTAGAGAAGGATATTGTATGTTAGCATCGACTGCTATTTTAAGGTTAGCTAGCTATTTAGCTTAACTGTGCTCAAACTCAGAACTTCTCAAATAAAAATAATCTTTCTAAAAACTCCAAGTTTCCACAAAGCTGACATATTTTCATTACATTAAGCTAAGCTAGTAACGAATACTTACTGTAGGGTCTGAGAGTATTCCAGGCGAAGAAAGACCGCCACCTTCCCGCCACTAGTATTTCATGTTGCTGAACAGAATTTGATTCATTTTCCACCACGTGTATAATTTAGTTGACTAAAAACAGGCCAATACATAAATACTGAACTGCTTTTTAGGTTTTTAAAAATAACACACAAAATATGTCGAACTGTGTAACATATCAAGTGTGTTGACTTTTTTACACGTTTTAAATATTTACGCTGTTTTTTTTACACATGATACATTAAATTAACTCATTAATGATTAATTAACACATGTTTTGTGTCATTTTTTAAACATCCTTTCTAAGAGTGCATGCGTCTGCATGTATCTCCTTAGCTAACCCGAACCACACTTTGTACAAACATTGATAATTTATTCTTATGATTTCTGTATTTTAATTTTATCATCCCCCTGCAAAGGTAATATTTTATTTTCCATTTGTTTTAGCACTGTAGGGTCACATAATGACACACATTTTCTAATTGTGTTCTTTACCATTTTATCTCTCTTCACACGTGTGGATCTTAGTATAGTGTAAGAATAACAAAGCTATTTGGCCTTTCGTGTCTGATGAATGTTTTGGATGTTTTTTATTTACCCTTTTTTTGACATTTTGACAGTCCTCTGTTACATTTGTCTCTGATCTACTCAACACAGCCTAGAAAATGTTTAAACCAAGCAGTCTGCCATGGCCTGTGTCTAGGGACCGAGGGCTCATGTATTTCTGTATTTATGTTTATGTTCCATGTGCAGTGCTTTGGATGCTCTCTCTCCTTTTTCCTCTTGTCTCCCTGTGTGTATTCATTTACGTTCGTACTCCCAGATGTTTTGGGTCGCAGAGGGATTGCAACCCGGAAGTGTTCCTGCGCTGGAAGCTGCCACACCTGCCGCTCATCAGCCATCGTCAGCTGCAGCTGATGGCCTCGTTTAGAGCGCCCTATTTAAGAGTGTGGTTGAGTCAAGCTCATCAGGACTGCCGTGATAGCTGTCATAAAAGTGACATCACATGATATGAGGCAAAGTGTATTCTCATTGTTAATGATATACGTAGGTTTAGGGTTTAATTCATACAGGTAGTGTCATTTAAGAGTTTCTTTCTCATGCCTTAGCATAGGCAGACAATGGGATTAGGCTGTGGACAATAGTTTATCTAATCTTTATAATACCTTTTGTACCTAAATGAGAATAGGGTGTGTTTTTTTTAACCATGTGAACGTAACTGTTATTAGGAGGAGAAGTTCTAAAGGTATAAAAAGTGAATTACATCAGTTTTACAAAACAGATAAAACCCACTCAAAATTATGATTATGCAAAAGTTTTGAACTCTTGTTTGAACTTATTGTTTGTTTGTTTGTTTGTTTTTCGGTTTCTAATCCATCACATTGTTTTATGGATCATCTTATGCTTTTGATATTAACTGATGTTATTAAGCCACATGCTTCATGTGTGACAGCAGCCAACTGGAATGTGTCCAGATAGCTTTTGTCTGACCTCCTACTCCTCCTCCACTCTGCTTCTGTTTTTCTGAATGAATCACAATAAGTTTGTTTTCACGAGGATAAGAGTGTGTCGTAATTCAGTCAATGAAACCACAGGAAGCTTTCATGCATCCATTAGTGACGACTACTGCTCGGAGTCTCCTGGCTGATAACCCAAAAATAAGCACTCTGTCCTCCTCCTTGTTTTTATCAGGAGATATGGGGGTGACTAAACTGATTTTTTTTTAAATAGACACTTTGTGGGTGGCTGCATCTTGGAAAATCCAAAGGTGAATGTAATCACGCTTTTTGTGTCTCACTTTTAAAGTTGGAATTTTGTTTTATTGAAAGATACTCAACAATGTTTAAAAAAAATCAGTAATCTTCAGTTATTTGGAGTAAGCTGAATTTAATTGAAAGTAAGCAGTAGAGTAAATTAATCAGGTCACCATGAATGAATCAGTATTTAATTTCCACTTACATCTCCATTAAGGCAAATAAAACACTGCTTTCAGTGTGACACTTTCATGTGTTTCCTCTTCTAACACTGAAATTGCTTCAACATATAGGCAGCATCCTCTTGTCTTTGGCTGATCTGATTGCTGAGGTTTCTTTTAATATTATAGTCTTACCTCACAATATAAAGCGCCTTGAGGGATAACATAAAAAACTGACTGATATCTTGCTGAAATTGAAGACTTCTTTTGAATCAGCTGTTGGGTGATCTGTGACAATTGGGTTTTTCCTGCATGCTTAGTTAGACTGGCATATTGGGAACTTAAAGACTGGGTTAATGCATTGGCCTCTTAAAGCATTAGACGATGCAAACTTCACTACTGGGATAGCTGCTGCCATCAGGATGTTTCTGGGAAAGTTTATGTGGTTGGTGCATGTCAAAGTTCAGTTCAAATGTATTTATATAACACAGCAATCACTTTAAGGCGCTTTATATTTTAAGGTAGCGACCCTACAATAGTAAAAAGTACACGTAAGTACCATCAACATTTCTCTCATTTAGTGTTTTAATGATATAGATGACCAATTTAAATCGCTGTGTTTGCGCTGATGTGACTGAATTAAAGGAGCAGGGTCTACTTGAGTCCAAATAATTTGAATTTTATCATTAGCGTGAACATATCCACATACACAAATTTGTTCCAGGACTTACAGACAGACAACATTTAGCATAGATTTGTATTTCAAGCTGCTATGATTGGTGGTCTTTTTTATGTAGAAAAAGTACAAAGAGTGAAAACAAAACAAATCGGTGCATTTAAGAAAAAGCAGATTTAGACAAAACATCTTGTATTCCTCCTCTGACGGTGTCTATTTATTCAAACACTTTTAGGTTCATACACCGTTTTACTGAGAAACTGGATTTTTTTACTGTACATTTAACGAGAACATTTGTTCCTCTCCAGCATGAATTCTGCCTTTGTGCGAGGACCAGAAACAAGGACAAGAACTGTGTCAGTCGACAGCGAGCTGGACTGTGACCATCTGTTAGATAACCTGACGAGCATGACACCAGCATGTGGTCATACTTAACAAGTTTCTAATGTTGTTGTTAAACAGAGCTCAACTAACTTTGTTTCCTTTTCTTTCTTGTAATGTATTTTTATTCATTGTAGTTCATGTATGAGCAAAAGAACGTTTAAAAAGCGCAAAACTAATTTTGTTCTGTGAAAAATTACCTTCTAATTAAAACTTTTTGTTTTAATTAATTTAATTAATAATTGTTTTATTTCTGATTCTGACCTTTAATGAAGTGATTTGCCTATATAAACTTAACTTTCCCAAGCTGTCGCAATTATAAAGGGACTCATACATTAAAAATAGCTGCTGGAATTTTTTTTGGGCTAACAAGATGGTGATAAGAATAAGATACACAACAAGCCAAAGAGCCAAAATGCAGCAAATATGAATTTGCTTTAGAAAGTACAGGAAACATGCCCATCAGTCTTATCTGTGGAAACTGTGAGTGTTTCCTGTCTGCAGCTGTGTGACCGAGCTGAGGCCATTAGCATGACTTGCACTGGATGGACTCTTAAATTTGAGGGGGAGGAGTAAACTCATGATGAAACAAACAAGTAATGACGATAATGTTTTACTGCATGGAGGACCGAGTTGCTCCTACAGCCAGATTTGGGAAAGTTTACATGCATGAGTCAGAGCAAGTAAATGTTTAGACAGTAAGATGAAGGCGGCTCTGCTAAGTTGTGGTTATTAACAGCTGTTTGGCATTTCCTGCTTGCTGTGGATGACTTACAGGAGTTTCTGTCATCACCTGGACTCCGGTTTCAGTCTGTCTCTTGCCTATGGGTCCAAGAAAATATGAGGAAGCTGTTATTTTGTAACTGTTTTAAAGGGGTAGAGCAGACCAACTACTGATTGGAAGGTTGGTGGTTCGATCCTTGAGTACTCCAGGAGAGTAGAAAAGCTCTATACAAGAATCAGTCCATTTACCACTCTTACAAGTAGATATATGGTAGTGCAAGACAAAACACAATATCAAAATTGCAATATTTTATATGCATATAACATTGCAACAGCAACAAATGTTGGAATTGTAGTTAAACATAAATTCCCATAAAAGAAGCTGCAGAAGCATTGAAATACTGGAAGCTGTTGCCTCACACATCAAATCATGAGAGCATGTCCAAAACAAAATAACAACTTTCTATCAAAAACACAACTGAATGTTTTCCTAATCAAATGTACATTTTTGGACTAGCCCCTGAGAGACCCATTCATTATATATCGGCTTGCATTGAGACAAGAAGTCATAGAAAGACCCTCCATAAATCACACCCTGCTTTAATCTCCTGCACATCATCAGGAAAGTGTTTGCTGGGGTTGTAGATCAAGTGAGCAGTAAAGCCCTTTTCTCATACACTTCTATCTTGTACAGCCGGAAGAGTCATCGATCAGTTGTTGCACCCAAGTCACAAAATCAGTGATTTTTAGTGATATGTTGGATTGAAATTTTTTTTTACTCATAAATAAGAACAAGCAGATTTATGTTGGAAATGAAACATAATTCACATAGACTAGGAAGCTCATGAATGTGAGACTAAGAGGTCCCTCCTTACTCTGCGTGTCATCAGGATGAGCTTCACTATGAGGAAACTGTGAATAATGTGGGGTTTTTGTCACTCATAACAGTGAATACTTCCTCTGAATAAGAATTTACATAGTTACATGGTTTGTTTTGGGTTTTAAGCATTTAAATATGTATTACCTTGTTATTATGAACTGGGTGGAAATATAATCAATTTAATGGTAAAGCCCAAAAGAGGGGAGAATTTAGTTTCTAGTTTATTAAGAATTTGATCAGAAAAAAAAAATTCACAGTCATTGTCACACATTGTGACATATTACAGAGACAAAACCATGTCTACATAACAAACTTTTGTTACGTAGACATTACATTTAATATTTAATATATTATATTATAAATGCATGACTGTAAGGTTTAGGTATAAGGTTAAGAGAATTCACCTTAATGTAAGCGAACGTCCCCTGAAGTGACAGAAACAGGATAATGAGTAGGGATGGGTACTGGTGTCGGTTCTGACATAAACGGTAGTAACCAGACCGAAAAGCAGCGCACATTTCGGTGCTTTATTTCGGTGCTTTTTTTTTCCTGAGCTGTGATACACTTCTAGCCAATCATTTTACGTTTCCGAGGATAGTAGGCGGGGCCAGGTACGTGCGTTCTTTTAGAGCAGAGCTACAGATTAAAAATGCCCAAGGCGAAGCGGTCAAAGTCTGGCTGTACTTCACAGCAAAATATGCAAACTCAGCAGCCTGCAACAAGTGCTTTAAGCTGATACTGTGATACTGTCAAAGGAGGTAACACCAAGAATCCGATTAAACAGCTGGCGACGCAGAGCGTTTTTTTTAAAAGCCGAGAAATGCGCCGTATTTGATAGCTTGCTGCGAGACCTCACACCGTGCACGTCGGGTGGGTTGCCAGTTATCGGACCCGGAGCAACATCCCCCAAAAACCCGAAGAATAGAGTGCTGGCCCCCAGCCCTGCCAGTGTAGCAGAAATGATGACGGATGATGATGCAGCAGCAGCCGTTCTTCTCTGCATGAGTAGCTTCATGTTGTTCGTGTGTAATTTATGTTGAGTAGGCTAACCACGTTATTACATTAATGCATGTAAGGTGAACTAGCAAACATCATCATAGCTACATGCAGCTGTCTTCTTGTTTGATGGCAGATACTCCCTTCACCTTGGCCAAAAAGGCTAAAATGACCAAAGAAAAAGTGGGAAACAGTTAAACATGAGAGGTTTTTGGACAAAGTTTGTGTTCTCCATTCTTTAAGCACCGGTTCGAGCACCGTTTAAGCACCGGCACCGTTTCAAAAGTACCGATTTGGCACCGGTATCGGATAAAACCTAAACGATACCCATCCCTAATAATGAGTGTGTGGCGGATTCCCCTCTAATTGCCATCTTTGTTGTAGTGTACACAGCTCTTGCGTCACGCCACACTGAGGGAACTCTTGTCAACACCGGGTGACCCACAGGGAGGAAGTGATGTGTGAAGTAATGCAAAACACGAGTTTAAGGAAAATAATGAAAAACAAGCAGCAGCTCCCCCAGCTGGATGTGCTGCTTAAAGAAAGACAAGCAGAGAATAAAACATAACCTACAGAAGATTTTTGTATCCATAAGTTATAAAGACCTAAAAAAAAAGTTGTATTCTTGAATAAATTACTCAACAAAAAAGCTCAGAATAACATTAAACTATTTGCTGACAATTAAATGTTTATATGGAAGTTTTTTTATGCAAAGATGATGAAAAAACATAATGTCCTAGCTCCCCAGTGTGCTGGATTTAGTGTAAATGATGTCATTTTTTTATGGAAACATGCATCATATACCTGCGAGCACATGATACACAGATTTTTACCAATTATATATTTATTTTCTTTAAGAAACATTTCAACAAAAATCTTTCTAACTGTATTTTTAACTCATTTTTTCCATTGTGTGTTTCTCTTTCCTGCTTCATGATATGTGTGCACATTTGACCTTTTCTGTGTGTATTGTTCAAGATTGAATAGAATATTTGCCAGTGAGAGGCTTCCACTTGTAACAGAGAATTTTAAAAGTTCAGTACGTTTGCTGATGCTGATAAGCAGGTCTCTGCTTCCACCTGCTGGCTAAAAGACACACACACACACACACACACACACACACACACACACACACACACACACACACACACACAGTGGTTTTAGAATAACTGCATATGTTTGTTAAAATACAGTCCTTATGTAGGATAACAACTTACTATGCAAAGTATGTTTAACATAAAAAAAGATTCAACTTTGTTTTTTAAGTGCTACAAAGTTGTGAGGCACAGGTGGGTCACAGAGTCCACTCAGATATAAAATGCTTCTGTGAACAGAGATGGGGGGCAAGAACGGTCAAGATTCTCACAGCTTCACAGCTTGAGGTATGAACCTGTTGAGGAACTGCAAGGTTTTTGGTTTTGGTTCGTCTTCTATATCTTATCCCTGATGGTAGGAAGGAAAACAGGCTTTAATAAGGGTGCGAGGGTGTCCTGGATGATGATGGAAGCCCTGCAGATGTAGTGGTGGTTAAAGATCTCCAGCATGGGAGAGAGGGTGGCAACAATGATCTTTGCTGTTCTCACGAGACTGTCTAGATATTTCTTTTCAGACATTTTAATGCTTTCAAACCACACAGCATTTGAGTTGAGAGTAACAACCTTTCTCATTAAACTGGGAACAGGATCCATGATGATCAAAGTTGATGGTCTTCTGGGCTATGTCATCATCAGCACAGCACAGAAGGTCCTCGGCTGTGCACTCCTGTCCTTACAGGAGCTCTGTAACAGCAAAGCCCACAGTATCCTGAAGGGAACATCCCACGCAGCACATCCCCTGTTTCAGCTCATGAAGGCAGTACAAGACCATAAAAGCCAAAACAGTCAGACTGAAAAAAAGCACACATTCCACGGTTGGTGCAACTATAAATAAAATTATAAAACAACTGAATACAATAAGTAAACAATGGTATGTCCCCTTTCACTAAACCGTTCAATATCGGGCTAATAGCTTATATTAACTTCAAAAATCCAGGTGCATTAGTAAAATGCTCCTGATTAAGAACGACTTCCAAGAATATTAGAGCATATTTGAGACTTTTGAAAGTTTAAAATTGGGGCGTTTATCAGCAAAAGTCTTGCAACTACCAGTCTGAATATTAAATCCAAATGAACAGAAAAGTAAACGTTTTTAAGGTAAAAATTGTTAAATTATTAATTATCCTTTATTTAGTGTAAACTAAAATGTTTTCTTCAAACAGTAAGTCCAGCAATGTTCAAGTAAATGTAACTAGGGGAGAAAACCATGAAGTACTTATAATCTAATGCATGTCATGTGGTAATTTAAGGCAGTTTTTTAACTGGTTGCTGAACTTCATTTGTTTTCAAGCGTTTAAAAATCAATAAATCGAATGAATGGATCTGTAAGGTTTTTAATGTGCGATTGAACAGTGAACTAAGCGTAATTCGGATATTTAGCGACATTTAGTAGCCATTGTGCCGCTAAATATGGCGCTATTCAACAGCAACTAGCTGAAAGTGCAGCTCCGTGTAAGTACTATGATAATAACACGTTGCACTTTACATCACGTTGATGTAAAAGCCCTATCTTCCCTCCGTAGTCCCTTTCATAGGGCTCTTGTGCGCATGTCCTCCAGGCTCAGATGTCAGACACTCAGGGGGCTCATTGCCTTCCTCCTCCTCCTCCTCCTCCGCCTCTTCGGAAACGGGATGTGATGTAAATACACAGAAACTTTTTTTTCTGTCCCTCTCTCCTTGGTGTATGTCTTCTTCTTTCAACAAACTGCTGCGTTAAAAGTAGAATAAGAGCAAAAGAAGTAAAGTAAAAAGTCGCGTAAGTGAAGCATCCGGGAGGTAGTTTTGTCCACCATGATCCTGTGAGCTCCTACGTCTGTCTCCGACAACAAACTCAAGAGAAGCCGGACTGCACTCTGAGAAAAACGAATCGAAGCGGAGAGAGGCTCGCTGCTGGTGTGGACCCGGAGGGAAACTGCGGACAGGTAAAACAGCTGACACTTTCTGTGGGTTTGAAAGGACTGAGAGCGGAGGATCCACGCTGCGGGAAAACTCGTGATGATGAAAGTGCATGATGGTAACAGGGCAGAAATCAGATTCTTTATATTGAGGCCTAGATGAGATGGGACATCATATCTCTTCTTTGTTGTATTGAGAAAGATGCAGGAAAAATAATCAAGACATGATGCAACCAGCTGCAAATAGATATTTACTAATTGACCTACTAATCCTACCGTCCGAACAACAGACATGTCAGAAAACAAAGGTGTGATTAGGTTTACAGAGAGGAGGAGTTTGAAAATTCTGGGAATACTGTAGAAAAATGTGCAGGAAATAAAATAGTCAGTGAATTACTATTAATCTTTTAGGACAAAGGCAAAACTAAACTGTTTAACGTAAAACTTGAAGATGAAAAGTATGATATTGAAAAAGCCCACAAGGTTAGATGTTCAGTTGGTCATGATGTGTTTCAAGTTTCAAGGTATAGAAATGTTTTTTTTCCCTAAAAGAGAAGGTGATAGAAGTATAGTTCTGTCCTGTTTCACAATCATCCCTCTTCCAGATTATGTTTAACACCATGCGCTGTAGGGGTGCTCGATTGTTGTCTTCTGATGTGGTTAGATTCATTACATCTTTTTGTGTTGTTGCGATTTCAAATATTCACAATGATTTGACAATAGGTTGCTTCACACAGACTGAAGGAGTTTTAACCTGGATGATGACTGATGACTTCTTTGTGATAGCTTTTTTTAAACAAACTGACCAACTTCATGGCTCACTTGTAGATTCGTGTTTGGACCTCATCTGGTTCTAGATGTTTATAAATTGTACTAGCACACTCTATAGGGGTGAGGGGACCCCAGGGTTAAAATATGTTACTGGTCTAATGCAAAATACCAACCAGTGGTGCAAACAACTTGATGATAGTGAAAAAAATACTAAAAACCTTCTGGCACCAGCCTCCCTGCAGCACCAGTTAACGACTCCTTACCCTTCAGTGAAGTAAATGGTAAAGTTCTATAGGCTGTTGATGGGGATGCACAATTTGTGTTGACTGAAATAAAGTATTGCAGGATGCAGAACAGCTCGCTGTGCATTAGTTTGTGTTTGTATTTCTGTTGATAATATATATGCAGATGCATTACTGAGCTAGAAAAGTCCTTTAATGGCAGAAGCTGTGAAGCCTTTTAAAGGAACAATGTGTAACAGGTTTAGCACCAAAGTGAAAAGTTAATCAAAGCCAGGTATTTACACCAAAGTGAGCATAAATCACAGAGCTTAAATACAGGAGTAAATGAGGTCTTCTGTATATTTTACTGTGAACTGCTGTGGTTATGTTGTTATCGTGTAAAGAGAGAGCTCATTATCATGTTTGTGTGCAAAGACATTGCATGTGTTTGCAGTTTACAGTAAGTTAATGTCACCAGTCAGACAGCAGACAGGTACTGTTGCCGTTTAATTTAGAACAGCTTGTTAACTGCTTCAAGTGAGCACACATAGGATTTGCCAATCAGAGAGCAGGACTTTCGGTTGCATTGTGAGAGTCCTGCATGCAGAGGTGCGTCTACAGAACTTTGGTGTAAAAGTTTGTAGTCTGCTGTGTTATTATAAGCTTTGCATGTACAGTGTATTTGCATGCAGGTCCATGTGTGCGTGCTGCTGCTGACCTCTTCACCTGCAGTGGGATCATGTTTGGTTTATTTTCATGTTCAGCACTGAGTCAGCTCACGTTACAAGGATGAACTTATGGCTCACAGCAGCAGACCTTGAAGTGCAAACCCCAGTACGTTTGTTTTCCGTATCGCTATGATCATCATCAAACCTTAATTTCATCTGTGGCTCAAAAGTAAATATATGCAAAAGCAGAATGCAAACACAAATGGACAAATATGACCAAAAACATGCAGGTTGTGGACAAAAATGATGATGATACTACATTTACCAAGTATTTTTGCCACTTAATGTTGAAAATTAATAAATCAAGGTCATGGTGTTCTTATTTACTGCGCTGTTATCTTATTCCTTTAACCAGGAAGAGGTTTTAATATTAAGAATCATGTTTTGTGGGTGTGTTACTGGCTCACACAGGCAGCATTAACCCAACATGTTTTTCAATGGCAGTAGGGCAGGAGAAACTGGCGCTTCCAGAGAAAACCACAGGAAGAACATGCATACTGCCCACTCAAAGGCCCTGCCCAGGTTGGTTTGAACCCAGGACCCTGTTGCTGTCAGGCGACAGTCTTAAACACTGAGCCAGTGGTGCCAGGCTCAGCACAGTGGTCAAAAGTCTTCTTGAACAATATTGACACAGTTGTAATGGAAAAAACATGGTTTCCACATCAGTTATGGCTGTAACCTTTTTCCTTACAAATTTTTAAGTTGTTAACAGCTCTCTTTTAGTCATCTGACACATATTTTATATGTTCCCTGCCTGTAAATAATTCCAGGCTTTCATAATATCTAAGCTGTGTTATTGCCGGGGATGTGTTAGTATCTAAACTTAAGAAAGAGACATTTGAGGGTTTAGCAAAAGAACATCTGTTGACAGTTTAGTTTGATGTAGATTTAGAAATTCGATAAGCGTGAGCTTTAGATGCATTTCCCCAGCAGCCGATGTTTGGAATAATAAGAGAGTACAGAATACAAGAAAGAGGAGAGCGGTGCAAGGCTGAAAATCCCCTCCACACCATGCATGAACCGAGTCCAGAAGGATCTGGAGGTAGTTTATGAGATTTTCTTGAGCTCATCAAGATGATGTGTCCCAGTTTTTTGTTTTTGTTTTTTCAGTTTGATTTGTCCCGTTATTAAATTTGCTTTATCTCTCAGTAGTAAAGGAACCTTTCAAAAATGTGTAGATCTGGAACAAGTCCAAAAGTTAATCTGCCCTAAGCTGGGCCAAACCCCACCTCTGAAGAAGAAGAAAGAAATCCATCCATGACTTTTTGAGTAATCCTTCTAACAAACAGGCAAGTAAAAACCTATAGCACCAACCTACTTTGTAGTGGAAAAATATAGCTGTTCAGCTCACAGACACATTGCACAAGTTTCCAAAATTAGTGTCAAAATATTAATGAAGCAACTTTTTCTTTGCATTTTTTTAGGTACACTGATGCTAAAGTCCTAAAATACAGACTATTTATCGATGCCTTCATTTACTGATACTAACTAAACTTTCTATTGTCTGAAATATTCTGCTGAAAAGCTCTCGAAGGGGAGGAAAGTCCTAGAATCGGACTCCCTTTAAAAGTCCCCAAATCAGTGTAATGATCAGCAAACCAACAAATAACCAGCAAACTGCAAAGAAGGTGACCACAAACGTTTGACACTAACGTTTAATACACAGCTTGGTTAGTTATGGTACTTAAAGCAAAACTCACTTCATCAGCCTGACTTACAACAAATGTTATAAATTATACAGGCTTAAGTTGAGCCCACTGTGAGAAAGGGATTTAAATACTGCCAGTTTGTGAATATCTATGACTAACAGTAAATAATACAAGTGGTTTATTTGGAAACTACTTATCGACCAACAATGTGACGCAGTCTCTGCTTCCAGCTTCTCTAATGAGAGAACGTGCTGTTTAGATTACAGTGAACTGATATTTTAGGACACTTAGACACAAATGGAGGCACTGTTTTCTGACATTTTGTAGATAAAGCGATTTCTCTAAAAAGTAATTAACAGTGAGAAGTACCCCACCCCCAAACAAAGAACAAGGTTATTTCTATCAGCCTGGAGTTGAGTCAGTGACTATCCGACCCCTGCAGGTATTTAAGAGGCTTCATGTTTATGACGTGAGATGGTAAAAATTTCATTTGTTGTTTCTTGAAGAGACTCTGAGAGCAGCCTGGAGCTACATGGAGAGAGTGATTGCACAAGAGCAGGAGCTCAGTGTTTGGCTCACACTGTGAGAGCTGACACCTCAGCTCACTCACAAAGAAAAGCAATGAAAGACGCTTCACTCTGCTCAACTTGATGATTCTTATACCAACTGTGCAGTATATTACTCTTATTAAAGAAGTATAGGTCATGTTTGAGTGTAGCAGCAGCCGAGAATATAGCAAGCAGGATCCGATCTTGCGCTGCTACTGCTGTCATCATAAGCTCATGATGCCTAAACCTTCACCTTAAATCACATGATACTGAGGTGATTCTTGGGGAGGTGGAAAAAAAGTCAACTGAGACAAAGACCTGCAAAAGTTTTGTAGTCTCCACATGTAAAACTTTATTAACTCTGTTAACTGGGAAAATATTTGGCAAGAGCCAAATTTCTCAAGAAATATTGATGTTGCGGCGTTCTTCACTGATTTAGATTTCTTTTCTAGCAGAAAGGACTCTGCAAATGTTACACTGGCCACGTTCTTTGTGACAGTGAAGTAACAGATAGCAATGTAACCTGGTGCCTCTCCAGTGAGTCTCTCCAACTCCTCCGTCTTGTACTACAGCTGGCGACAGTCTCGGTTTTGCTCTGCAATCTTGGTGAGCTTGGCATAGAGGCATGTCTGTGCAGTGAGACCGTGGCTAGTTGTTTACCAGCAGCTGAACTTTCAAACTTATTTGTTCTCCCTTTGTATACAAAGAAACTGCTTAAATTAGTTGCCAAGTATACTTGGGTGGCTGTTAATATAGTGAAGTGTGGGAAAACACCGAGGGAGCATTGATGCAGAAGTCTGTACCTTAGCTCTGTGTAAAACTGTGACAAACGTCAAATCTAATTGTTTACAGGAAGAAACTGTTTCTTGGGTGTCAAAAAAACCCACCAAAGACAAGCTCATCTTATGAGCGCAATAGTAAACTAACCTTCATTATTCTTTGCTCCATTGTGAGTCAACAAAGGGCACCAAAAAAGAGGAAAAAAGGTACGAAAATGCAGATATTTCCCATGTACAGAGCCTTGTTACAAAGTAAAGATCTTACATCGGTTTGCATTGTTTGAGTGATGAAACCTTGTGTTTTCAGTCAAACGTGAGAAGGTGTTAAGAACATTTAAATAGCAAGTCTGGGTATCTGTTTTGGTCTATCTGTTGGTAATGACCATTTCCCTCTCTTTTCAATTTTTATTTCCCTTTTTTAAAGAAGATATTGGTGCTCAGCCAAAGCGATTCACATTCATGCTAAAAGATGTAGCATGTTTGCTTTTACAGTTTTGCTACAGAGAAAGAATTGATACTGTCTGAGAGTCCCCAGATGGGAAGTGTGTAATTGGACTCTGAGTGGCAACAAGCCACTGGCGGAAAGTGCTAAAGAGAAAGCAGAGAGATGCTGCTCAGACTTTCTTTTATCTGCATATGCACTGATGTCTGTAAACCTTGGCGTGGTAACCTACACCGTCGATGTGTTGATAGAAAGCAGGGGATAGTCACTTTACAGCCAAATAGTCTTTGTTTTAATGCTTTGGCCTCTCTGCACTCTGAGTCTGGCTTTGAGCTGAACGTTAACAAGATGACGTCAAACCATCTTCAAGAATCTCGATGAACGCTCTGGCTTTCCCATAAAGGATCATCAGACTTACAATATGCACGGCATTGGAGTTGCATCTCTTCTAAAATCTATCCAGCTCAATCTGGAGCCAATAAAGCCATCTATCTGTGGGAATCTAGGAAAAAGTTGACCTTTTTTTAGATTGTATCTCGCATGTTATATATTATATAATGCTATAATATATAATATGATATATCATCCTTCGCCCAACTAAATCTTTCACAAGTTTAGAAAAAGTTATCCAAAGTAATTTAACTTCAGGTCATTAAGTTACCACATAAATTCTTCGACCTTCTCGTCAGGTATTATTACGACATTCACGTAAAGCCTTTTTATAGAAATCCCACCACAGACGCACTGAAAAACACAAACACTTACAGGAAACTTCCACAATAGTTTTTGGAGAAACGTGTGCAGATAGTAGCTGCGGTTGGAGCCGAAGGAACATGTTTAAGTGTATTGAGTTTCCACCAGCCAGGCTGCAGCCAGCAGCTCATTAAACCCTTAAGAAACCACAAGGAGGATCTGTTAGAGTGGATCTGTGCAAGGCACATGAAAAGCAGAAGAAGAACGGCCAACATGGCAGCTGCTGAGAGAAGATGATATTGACTGAAATCGTCCGTGCCTATCACAACTTTATTAAAATTACATTTCTGTAAATTGCCAAAGGGATGCTCTGGTGGTTTGTGCACTGTCTGCTCTGAGATTGAGTCTTATCTGGTTTTAAAATAAGAAAAACAACTTGTCACTGCACTCTCAAATACTCTGTGTAGCTACTCTGCATTATTAGAAGTCTTATAGAAGGACTTTTCAACCGCCGACACTCCCATTCACAGCTTTTGTTCATATTTCTTGCAGTGTGGGATCCATTTCTTGCTCAATCATTTTCAAGTAACTCTCTCATAACAGCCCTTAATGGCTGGTTTAACTGTTGCTGCAAAGTACCCACATAAAAACATTGTTATTTTACAAGCTTCAATTTCCAAATGAACGACTTGCCGCTGAAAAGTTTGCTGGAGAATCATGTGAAGTCACTAGTTACTGAATGTGTTTTGCTTCAGCTGTGGTTAATGTAGCGGTCATATTCCCACCCGTTTACTTCCAGTAAGATCATTGACACCTTTGTTAGTCCTGCGGGGTGAGGAAAGGGTGAACAATCCTCAGTGATGTATCACACCCTCCTTATGGTGACTATGAGACTGATTACGATCAGGACAGACCTTTCCTGACTTCCCCTCTTCAGTGATCTTTTAAACTTTCCTGTGTAGCTTTGTTAATTAAATCCAGATAATATGAGGTAAGTGTCCCTTGCATTTTGTCGAGCACACTGATTTTAATTATTTGTAGCATCTTGATTTTTGTAGTTGCATCTATCTGACTGTTGCCACAAACTTGATGAGAATTCTTTCTAAAGTCGCTACAATGTGGCTACAATGTAGCTTGCTATCGCCAGTGTGTGAATGTGTGTGTGAATGGGTGAATGACTGAATGTAGTGTAAAGCGCTTTGGGGTCCTATGGACTAGAAAAGCGCTATACAAATGCAGGCCATTTACCATTACCATTTAATCAATTAGACCAATTGTTGACGACCCACCCTGAGACACCTTTTTGGATTTTGGTTTGGATTCTTGCAGCCGATTTGTGACAAGTGGGTTGGTAATGGTTGATCTAATCTATTAGTCCAATTGATTACCATGCCATAGGCTCCTGTATTGCTCCTTAGTATCAGACAGGTAAATTAGTAGTTTGTTAGTACACTCCATTTTGGTGTATTACATCTTCTGGTAATCAAATTAAAGAATCAATACCTATACTTATGTATAAAAAAATAACTTGTTTTTGTGCATTTTTTTACAATGTACTAAATCAGTGCTGCTGTACTTTTGCTAAAAGTCTATAAGATGAGTTGAACTGCACATTTATGAGTCTGCTGAGTGGATTTGACTAGTTGATTTGCAGAAGGGTTTGGTTTGAATCCAAAGATGCCCTGAATGCACTTTGGGATGTTAGCTGTTGGTTTATAGCTTTTTGGCTCATTAAGAAATTTCTCTCCTGTCCATGCATGCAAGTCAGGCTGGTAAATATGCAGATAAGTATATTCAACAGTTAAGTCACTCTTTTTCAGTTCTCCTGAGTTTTTATTCAAGTCTTACTAGGGTTTATCCCCATAATAACCACCACCTGCTGACCCATCACTTCTCCAGAAAACAGCATCAACCATTTCTGAAAATCCCCGTCCTGTGTAGTGAGAGATTACGTAGTTTTTAAAGAATGTCTGAAGTCTCTTACGTTCCGTGATAATCATCCATAAGGAGTATAGATTCTCATGAACAACTTGACTCATTGCAGTTTTCCCCTGTTGACTGAACAGTTAAAATGAGTAAGTAAACCTACAGACTTTTTCAAATTGTTTTTTTTTTTTTTTGTACTTGCTCACAGCTGGTTTAAAACCTCGGGAACTGGAGCTTGAAGAACACAAGGGAACATTGTCTTGCACTCCATGAGAATAGCTACCTTAATACAAGCAATGTGTCAGTTAAACTGAAGTCAGATCTTAGATAGGCTGCGTTTTTCTTTCTTGTGACACCTTACTTTCTTGGCTTTAAATGCCGTGCTGCTACACATGGATCTCTACAAGTTTGTGACTGGTTATGTGCTGACAACACGGCCTCTTTCTTTTGAAGGGTTAAGTTTGACTTGAATGGTTTATCTGTATTTATCTGAGTTCCTAACCACTTTCATGTGACTGCTAAACCTGGTTTTTAGTGTTAGGGTCAGTAAAAGCAACCGAGGAAGGGCTGTACTGGGTATGTTGAATTTGCTTGTTAGCACAGGCCCCTGGTGAGTTTTTATCACCAGTAATGGATGAAATAAAGCAAATGAATGCCAGATTTACTTCAGCCCTTGAATATGCCAGTTGATCTTTAGCTCATGCAACTCTGTGGTCTGTGTAATCATCTGGTGACAGACTGGGTTTACTCTGCATCTCACCAAGTGCATCCTGGGATGTCTGTAGTCCACGTGTGCTAAACGAGACCTAGTTCTGCCATCTGCCTGGACCGTCACATTAAAGTTAATGTACTCTGTGCTGTAGAAATTTGTGCAAACAGTAAACTGTTGGGTATCAAAAACCAAACAGTGGCCGTTTTTAAAGTGACAGGAGTCGTGAATAATGCTGTTTGATGTCAGAAACAGATTTTAGTTTACAGTTCTTCAGCGTCAACTTGTGTCTGCTCAGTGATAACTTCACTGAGCCTCCTGAGAGAGAGGAGTCGTCTGCTCCCTCCACCTCCAACCACTCCTGACAGAATTATGATACCCTGCATACCTGTGTGTGTATATCTGTGTGTGTACTGCATGCATGTGTATAAACCTGCAGTGCTTTAAGGATGTATGGTCCTGAGTGTGTTTTAAATGGCTCCAGGTGTGTGCTTGCTTGCATGTGTTTTGTCGTGTCTCCAGGGTTTGTATTCAGACTTAAGCAACAGAGTCTTGAGTGACATTTTGATATCAGAGTAGTTACAAATTCTCCATCTGATTTCCAGAAGAGCAGCACTGAATCAATTAAAAAGAAGATGTGAATGAAGCAACACTTGCAAAACAAAACATTGAAGAGTTTTATGTAATCTTTTACTCAGAACTGCTTCAAGGCCAGTTCTGAGTAATTGTTTGAAAACTGTGATGGTTTACTCACTGAAAGTTTTAGCAGTTACTCAGCCATGCTAGACGAAACAGTTAAAAAGGAAGATGTACTACAAATATTGTCAATAAAATGCGTCTTGCAGAAGGTTTGACTATTTGCCAATCATAGGGCTGCATCTATCGTCAATTTCTTGGTGGATACTACATGTGTTTAAAATACAGTTGGGCTTATTCCCAATACCAGTAAAAGTAACTGTACAGTGTTTTCTATTAGTGGTAAAATAGTTTATCTGTTATTGCAGGTTGTGAGGATTTTGTCTTGCGAGGAGATCTCGAGGCTTGCATGCATGGGCCTTTCTTTTTGGGACTCGTTACCTCTTTGGTTCTCAACCCAGAAGTTAGAAGGAAAATGCCAGATGTCACAAGATGAGTAAAGATAAGAAAAAAGACCCAATTTTGGTCTTTGCTTTCATTTCCTGGCATCAGCTGCACATTTCACACACCTTTTAGCTCTAATTAAAACTATGTGACTCTTGAATGCAAACATTTCCAGAGGTGATGTTAGCAAATCAGTTAAGATCGGGTAAAATATGTCTTTGAAATTTGGAGTTAGCAGGAATTTCCCAGTTTTAGGCTTAGCATGTCCCCCATTCATACTTTTCGGTGTATTTAATTGTGTTTAACTTGGCTTTGGTCTTTGCTGTCAGTTCAAAGCTTTACATGTTAAATCAAGCGCTCCTCACATTCTTCAAATGCCAGCAGCTTTTTCTAAACCAGCTGCTTCTCGGCTCGAGTTCAGACCTCGCAACCATCACCTGCTCCAGGGTTACATTTGCATCTTAAACGTTTTTCTGACTCCCAAGAGCAGTTTCACTCCGTGAGAAAAGTTAATAAAAGAACATAAACATGGACCTCAAAGCGCTGAACAGAGACAGCAGTCTATAGCAGACAACAATAAATGACCACAAAGTTTTGCACAGACTGAACAGGCACTGTTTCTGCTCATAGCTGTGCTTGTGTATGAAATGAACTTAAGAAAGGACTCCACAGATTTTACAGTTGATTTGCACAGCATGGTCAGCACTGTGAAAGCTGTGTATAGCTTCTTTTGTGTGTGTGTGTGTTTTAGCCCAGTTTGAACTTGAAGTCTAGACATCTTGTGACCTGAGTATCACCAAACTTAACTCACACTGCTGTGGATAGAAAATAAAAGCGGCAGATTTTCTGTGAATGTAGCCTAAAGCGAGGGTTTTATGGATGGCCATGAGTCTATGTTTATCACAACCCACAAACAGATGAAAAAACCCTCTTTTGGCTTTCGATATGTCTACAGCGCTATTTGAAGGAAAACACTGGGAAGAAGGATGGCGCAAAATGTTTTGACGGTGAGCACACATCTGAATTTGGCTGCTCTCGGTCGTGTGGTACGGTTTTGATAAGAGAATCTCTTCATGAGTCTAATTATGGAAGTTTTATTTCTCGTGCAATTGCTCTGTTGTTTCTGTTGATAAGCAGCTGGGAGTCTTTACCGTCTAACAACTTGATGGTGTGTTCCATTACAATCTGGACCCAACAGGCCTCTATGATTGTGTGAGCGCAGCCTCATTTATTGTGTTGCATAATCAGGCAGACATTGCTGCAGTGACAGAAAGGCTTTACAGCAGATTTTGATTCATATTGACTTGATAGCATCGCACAGCTGCTACAGATTTGTCAGTTGCACATACATGATGCAAAGCTCCCATTCCAATACATCCCAAAGGTGCTCTGCTGGAGATCTGGTGACTGTGGAGGCCATTTGATTACCAGCTACTACAAATCACTGGTTTATTTCAAGAAACCAGTTTGAGATGATTTAAGCTTTGTGACATGGCACATTATCCTGGCTGAAGCAGCCATCAGAAGAATACTCAGACTGTGGTGTTCATACCATGCTAAAGTGGTACTAAGGGACCCAAAGGATGCTAAAAAATGGAAAGTATCACTCAAACCATTATACTGTTGATGCAGGAGAAGATGAATTCATGCTTTCATGTTGTTTACACCAAATTTTGACCATGTCAGAATGTCGCAGCAAAAATTGAGAAACATCAGACCAGGCAACATTTTTTCCAAACTTCTGTTTAGACCCTGACTGCTATATCAACATGGTATTGGCATTTTAATGGCCAATTAAAAGCTAAAGGAGAAATGCCCTTCAGACATGTCATGAGTTTTAATGTTCCACAGGTAACTTTCCTACTGGCAACTTGTGTTTTGAACGACATGTCAGATTTTTGAATCACCAAGTATCGGTATGAGTATTGGTCTTAAAATCCTATATCAGTATATACATCAGTCTCTACTTCCATTGTTTCTGTTTTTGTGAACCCGTGTGTGCCAAGTGGCACACGGTGTGGTCTTCTGCTAATGTAGCCCATCTGCTTTAAGGTTCAATGTGTTGCACATTCAGAGATACTTTCTTGCATACCTTAGAGATGGTTGTGTGGGAAAATCCCAGTAGATCAGAAGTTTTTGAAATATGCAGCACCAACCAACAACCATGCTGCGTTCAGAGTCTTGCCAAACGTTTGTTTCCTCGGTCTGATACTTGGTTTGAGCTTCAGCAGATCTTAAATGCATTGACTTGGTTCCATGTAATTGGCAAATTAGAAATGTGCATAAGCAAGCAGTTGAACATGGGTACATAATATAGTGCTAGTGAGAATACACAGAAAGATGTTTTTGTTCATTAGAATGGTGATTCGATGGAGAGTGATACAGACCAGCTAACATGGCTCTGGGATTCATAGAAGCAATCACAATTGAAAAAATCATTTTTAATTAACACATTTATGCATTTAAAGGCTTTAAACTACAGAAACTCATCATAAAGACAATTAAAACATTGTGTCCATAGTCCTTGACAAAAGAGTGGGATTGTGGTATCACCTAGAATATGTGTGTGTGTGTGTGTGTGTGTGTGTGTGTGTTTGATTGGTTTATAATAAAGTCTTGCTCAAAGATCCCTTTTCCCTAAAGTGAAGTCAGGCATAACGACAGATAATTTTAGGTCAGTGTTTGTTACTAATGGTTTCTATTGTGTTCTCGGCGGGTCTGTTCAGTTTTGCTCTCAGTGAACTCTGTCTCATTCACCCCATCAACCAGAGAGAGAGAGAGAGAGAGAGAGATGTAGATTCCTGTGTGTAGCTGTAAGCGAGAGAGAGAGCCTTGGAGAAAGGCATGTGGATTCCTGTGTGTTTGTGTGAGCGAGAGACACAGAAGGAGAGAAAGACAGAAAGAGAGCGAGAGAGAGAGGTCTGGGTTGCGTTGAATGTTTGGAATGTTGAGGCTTTTGGCTTCAGTTTGTTCTGACAGGAGGAGGGAGGAGAGAGAAATGAGGGACAGAGGGAGAGGAAACGAAAAATAGGGAGAGAGGAGGTAAGTAAGGGGAATTAGAGAAGGACAATGACGGTTTACTCTGTATAATAAGGAAAATGTACTTGAAGTAAAAGTAAAGGTATGAATGCGTTCTAATGGCCATGCCCATTTATGAACATAATTGTAGTTTGTTAGTATTTTGTGACTATTTTTGGCGGCAGTCAACTTTTTCATACTGGTTTAAACTGATGATCGTTTCTTTTTCCTTTGGGTGGTTCCAGTTACTTTATAAAATCCCATTCCCACGTGGCTGACATTCTAACCTTTTTAAACACCTGTTGGTCACGTTTGCATTAAAAATGTTTACTACTTTTCTGAACTGTGGCTTTAGCAATCATGGTGTAGTGTGTGAACTGTAAATGCCAATGCCCAAAACCACTGGAAATGAGGATAATATTTTTACTTTAGTTACCGTATTTTTTGGACCATAAGGCGCACTGTCGATGAACGGGTCTCTTTTCATACATAAGGATTATATGGATTATAAGGTGCATTAACCCTTTAAAAACGGTCAGAGCGGGCATGCTCCGTTTTGCGTAACTATTTTTAAATCCCGGTAGCACTGCAACCACGTGAGCTAGCGCAATAATTTTTTTTGCATATGAAACCAGAGAAGTTGTACTTACATCTTATGCCATCAGCTTGTCCTAGGTCACAGTTTCCTTCCACATATAGCTTTGCAAAAGCTGCATAAAAAGCACTTGCAGCAACAAAAGCATAATATTCCAGAAACACACTTTGCCGATCCGATCAGCTGTTCATAACACTTCCTACGTTGGAACAGACGTCAGCGCGAACTATCGCATGTCCGCCATGACCTGCCCGAAACCGGAAGTGATATCATTTTTGCGGAAATGTAGTTTTTTACCATCAGGGCCTCATGAGCTTATACTGGTGTTTTTAAAAGTTATGTTTGACTTTATGACTTTCTGTGTCGTTTCTGGGATGCTTAGAACTAAAATTGCACTGCTGGAAATAGTTTATTTTGATGCATATGCTGCTTTTTTGCAAATTTGCACTATAATATTTATTTTCGTTTTTCCTGCAGTGTATAAAAATTGGTGTATTTCAAAAATAAAACTATGAAGGCACTCAAAATAAATTTCCTGTGGTGGGAAACTATTTTGTGCAACTTTTTTATATTTACAGTTTTGAGGGATAAGCTTCTTAAATTTCTCTAACTAGAAATATATCTTAAAAAAACATAAACGATTTTTAATTTTTTTGTAGTTTATTGCACTTTTTTGCAATTTATGTAATTACTATGCACTTGATGCATTCATATTATTAAAATTTAGGCTGTAATGGTTGTATTGATGTATAGCAACTTGAAATGCTCCCAAAAATGGCTTTACAACATGTAAAAATATAATATAAGTTCTGGCGGACTTGGTTCTATGGTAGATCTTAAAGGGTTAAGCGAAACAAAACAGTCAGTCAAACTCCCACCTCCACTTCTGTACCATTGATTCATTAATGTTGAATTCTCTTGCAGCTGCTCTATTCCCATGTTGTTGCAGTATATTATTGACTAACCTTGTATTGTGGATGGATTATCTCCTGACTGAAGTTTGGTCCGTTTACAACATCCTGCCATGCAATTGCATTTGTCCCTAAACATCGGGAACCCTCATGTAGGGCTGGGTCATATCATACCATTCACAGTAATACCGGTATAATATTAGGCAATGATAAAAAAATTTAAATATCGCAATAGAATATGGGTAAAAAGTGCATATGCAGTGCCTTTGTTTTCATACGCACATGGCAGAAGAAGCATGGCGACGACGGAGAATGAGAAGGGCGAAAGCGGATCGTTGAATGACAGATGAACCAAAATTGGTTTGTAAAAATGCTGCAACTTCAGTGGTGTGGAACTGATTTGGCTTTCGTCTGTTAACTTTTATCGAGTGGAAAAAAGTTACTATTCATCCTCTAGCTTCACTGTGTTTAACATAGCTGTTTAACATTTTAATTTTTTCAGAAATCTCTGTCAGAACATGCTATATCATGTTTAGGTAGAAACTAGCGAGCTAACTAACTTCTAACTCCGTTAAATTTAATAAATTCTGTTTTCATGGATCCATGGATGTTAAACGTAACTGTTACACCTGGTAAAGCAGCAACGCTGAACATTTTATTACAGATGAAAGTTTTTAACTCTCAGTGATGCCGCAATGTTCGTTTGACTTTGGAACCTGAAGCGCTAGCCGTAATGCTCTGACTATCCATCAAGCGGTGCGGCTTCGTAGCTTACCAAAGTTGTACTAAAACATTTTTTGACAGATTTTTGAGTGCCGTGTACCACATAAGATCGGTTCATGGTCAGTAAGCACAACCAGAATTCATACATAAGGCGCACGGGATTGTAAGGTGCACTGTCGATTTTTGGGAAAATTAAAGGATTTTAACTGCACCTTATAGTGCGAAAAATGCAGTACTTTAAATTAGGGCTGCCACGATTAGTCGACCAGTCACGATTACGTCGACTATCAAAATCGTCGACAACTAATTTAATAGTCGACGCGTCATTTGAAGCTTTGTAAGATCCCAAAAGACGCAGGAATAAGTAGCAGGATTTAAGAGTGTAATAACGGACAGAAATAGAAGATGGCAGCACAGCATGTACAAGGATACCAGCTGCCGTTAAATCCCGAAGAAGAAGAAACTGTGTCCCAGAATTCATAGCGCGGCCCAGCTCAGTTTCCAACAATGGCGGCAGCTAGTTAGTTTTAGTATTACTTGTATTATTCTTTCTCGGTCACAAAATAAACGTTTAACATATTTTCAGGCGAGAATGTAGCTGTGTAAACCTCAAATATCTGCTCAGTTTATCAGGACACCACATATTTTAAAAAGCGCTCCGACGTTTTCGGAGACGTCGGTTACCCACTAGCTCGATAGCCAGCCGGGGTTCAAGGCTAACTAGAGCCCGTGAGAACACCGGACTCCCGGCAAATCGTTTTCAAACCCACCGCCGTCTTTCGCTACTCAGGTTAAACATGATATATAAGTCACTTAGATAACTTACAAATGTTATTGTTTGGCTTTTTTTTTGTATTTTATTTGTTCCTGAGTAAATCGGTTTGAGATTAAAGTTATAGTTTCTACGCAGCTGAATAAACGTCAAGCAGACAACTGATTATCAGAAGTGTGAGATGGTCGAGAATATACTCCGGTGTCCTGTTATATTTTAGATAGCAGGGAGCAGACGGCTGAGTTTATTAAACTCCACCGAAACAATCTGCAAATTTCATTAAAATTTAATAAACTATCGTCTTGTCTTTGTGTTTAGTTAGCACATACCTTAAACACTTAAAGCTGTAAGCTAATGGTAGTTATATAAGAGCAGATGCTGCTGGTGCAATAAGCTGTACGTTTTACGTCCAATGGACGCATGATCTGATTAGTCGACTAATTGCAAAAATAATCGGTGACTAGTCGATTATCAAAATAATCGTTTGTGGCAGCCCTACTTTAAATATATTTTTATGCTGAACTTTTGTACTAACAGCAAATAGTCTGAGTACATAGCTATTCTTCTATATATCTATAGTTTATCTGTTACAAAATAACATTGTCTTTTTTCATGTAATGCAAAAGTGCACATAAGCTGGACATGAGCCTGGGCATCCTGCACAATGGTTTCTACACTGGAAACACCCATGTTCAAACAATGGTTTGTCAGAGTGACTGTGACTAAGCAGTGATGTAATCATTTAAAGCACACATAGCTGGGCTAGGCAAAGAATCTCAAAGTGCAAGTTCTGCATAATTGAAACAAAGACAGTTTTGTATGCTTCCATATAATGTGACTCTGATTTTAATAAGATTTAAAGTTATTGATTAAATGCCCCACAGACCAGAGTGCGCTGAACAAAACTAGTCTTTCTGTACTTTTCTTTTATGATAACATACTTGTTTGATGCAAACTATCTTCAGCTATATTGTGTGTTAATTTATTACACAATAATCTCTGTATTGATGCAGAACGGAAATGCTTTTAAAAAATATCAAACTATTTAATGAATCCAGTTTTTTAAATGCGTAAATTTCCTTTCACTAGTTTCGATCATGTTCTTTTTAGGCTTTGTGATGGTGTCAGTTTTGATCTCTGACACTGTTTTCTATTACACTCAGGTGGGTACACAGACCTGCTAAACCCATTTGTGCTTTCTGTCAGTGCTGCAGATTTACAGTTCGGAGGTTTTTGGTCAAAAGAAGGTTGTTATTTCCATCTGCAATAATTTATATTTGGCAGTAAGGCTCTGCTCTGGAAAAGCAGCAGCAAGACCCCTCTACAGAACAGGTCAGGCATCAATAACTTGTGGCTCCTAGAGTTTCCAAAAGAAGAATGGGAAGCAGAATCCAGCCCCTCTCCTGTGGAACCAGCTCCCAGTGTGCACTCAGAGACGCACACCCTCTCTAATGTTAAGAGCGGTTTAAATGTTCTTTTTGGATAATGCTTATAGTTAGGACTGGATCAGGTTACCTTGAGCCATCACTTAGTTGTGCTGCTGTCGGCTCAGACTGCTGGGGGACTTTCCCAGGTTGCACTGAACATTTCTTCTCCTCTCACCTCTTTTCACTGGCATTGCATTTATTGTACAGCTATTGCATGTTACTAACTTTTGCCTGCTCTTTCCTGCAGTGTTTTTCTTTTTTCATTTTGTTTGTTGTGTGTGATCTCTCTATGCTCCTGTTTTTTTCCCGTCTCTTTCCCCTCAAACCCCAGCGGGTCGAGACAGATGGCTGCCCCTCCCCGAGCCTCGTTCTGCCAGAGGTTTCTTCCTCTTTAAAAGGATGTTCATCCACATAGATGATTGTTGTCGGCTCTCCACTCAAATATTATTTGAAATTGAACTGAATCAAACTGAATTTATTTTTTTAAGTCTCTTATCTGTGTAAATTGCTGGACCCACATGTCTTCGTTCACTCAGGTCAGCAGACCAGATACTTTTGCTGATTCTGAAGAGAAAACTCAGACGTGACAGTTGCTTTTTCATTTGTGGCACAATTTGCCACTGCACACCAGGCAGACTTAAATCTCATTTAAAAATACACCTTTGCTCCCTAGCCTTTGTCCCATTGTGAGATACTGACTGTGATTTTAAGTCATCTTTTAATTGTGATGGTTCTTTTGTGTCTCCCTGTTGCTGCTTTAAAAGTAAAAGTGGCGAAAGTATTTTATAGATAGTGAATGTGGTTTGGTATGAATTGAACAGATCATGACATTGAAAGCAGGCTGCAGATCTGCATCAACTGTGGACATGCTAGAGCGATTTAGATGAGATTTGCCAATTGGATCCATAGAGCAGTATCAGTAAAGCGATCGGGTAATGTAGGCTGATCCCAGCTGATCTGCTGCGATTTTCTGGACTTTGTAGCCTGCTTGAGCTAACCCTAAACTTGATTTATGCTGCTCTCAGCAGCAGAGAAGTTTGAAAAAAACACAAAAGGCCCTTTGCCAAGTCCACAATTGACCCATTTACTGTATCGCTCTCATGTTGCACACTCATCTAGAACAGTGGTCTAAAGCGAACACAGACCTTTAAAGTAGTTCAGATCTAAACAAAGACGTGGATGATGCATAGACACTGACAAACAATCTCCTGTGTTGTTTAGAGAGCAGGACCTAGTTACATAATGTACACACTTTGGTAAGGCATGTAATTGCAAGGCTTGATGCCCCAAAGTTGTTTTACGGCGATTTAATTTCCAGAAATCTGGTTTATTTATAGCAAGCCTGAAAAAACTAAATGGTCTGTTTGTCATGGTGGCTCGAGAGGTCAAGAAATACTCCAGGAAGTTATTTATAATTTGCTTATAATGAAGCAGAATTTTTTTCATCACTTATTTGTTACAAAAACAGTTCAGTATCAGTCTTCATTAGATTCTTCCAAGGGTTACTTTTTTGTTTCTCTTTGACTTCTCTTTGTCTCTTTTACTGTCTTTTTCTCTCTGTTATTTTCTCTCCCCCCCTCTCTCTCACTCTCTTGTCATGTGATTTTGCTGTAGAGATGAGCAACAGAGCAGGAATCTGAGGTTCAGCCAACGCATTACATAAAGCTCCCTCCTTCTCCCCCAGTCGTTGCTAGAAAACAAACGTGAACCACTTCTTCTTCAGCTCGGCTAAAGTGAATGAACTCACTTCCTGAAGGCAGAGCAGGGAGTTTTTCATTAGGGAAAAAAAGAGAGAGAGAGAGGGAGAACGATTGTTTCAGGAACAGACTGGATTCTCTGGTATTTAAGAACAGTCAGTATGTGCAGAAAAACATGCAAGTCTGTCTGAAGCGGGCTGCAATCAGCTGCTGCAGCCTGTTGTGTCTACAGACCGAAACATTCACATCCATGTCAAGATGGCAAGGCTTCCCGTCTTTAACTCCTGTTAGCGCTGGGCTGGATGTTTGCCACAAGGACAGACAGCAAAGGTTTTGATTCATGGTCACTTTCAGATTTTGCCTGTTGAAGTCATCACGACATAAACTGGACGCATCAGACGTGATTCTTCTTTGTGTTTTTCATTTCATTGTAGAGCAGAGGGTCTTGAATCTGAAGCTCCCTGTGGCTTTGACAAAAAAAGGAGAAACTAAACTTAACTACAGTAACTTTTCTATATTTTATAAGTGAGGTCTGGTACCAGAACTGTGCTGCAACCCCATCAAGAGAAGTTTGTGTCTCCCCCTGGTCTCAAGTCAGACAGAGCCACTGTGATTGTTCTGCAGATGGAGTTTACTTTCTTTTTTACTTTTAACCTCCTAAGACCTGAACTCTTTCATGGCATGCATTTTCAGTTTCTCTTGGGACCTGATGAATGTAAAAACAAAGAATTACGAGATTTTTTTTTTCTTTTTACCTGATTTTTGTTTCTGAGAGAAATTAGACTGACATATGAGGACATTCGCTTTACATTTCGATAGAACAGTGGCAGTATAGTGTCCTCGGAAGTGGATATCAGGCCCTTGTAGAGCAAAATTTAGTATTTTGGTCTAGACCAGCGGTCCCCAACCCCCTGCCCACGGACCGGTACCAGTCCGTGAGTTGTTTGGTACTGGGCCCGCGAGTTCAGGCACAGGTGTAAAATTTAGGGTTTTTATTGGTTTTTAGTGTTCTTTTTTTAATTGTTTTTATAGTTAACTCTGTTTCCCTGGGTCTTTTCCTGTGTGTTATGAATTAATCTTCTTTTTTGGTACCAGTACTGGTTTTATTTTGCTGTATTTATCTGCGACACCTTAAAGGCCGGTGTGTGAAAATAGTGTCGGACATAAACTGGTCCGTGGTGCACCTTTACTGGGTTAGCATCAGGGTCAAATTCCGCTCTGATCCCAAAAGAGTTTAAAAAACCTGGAAGTTCGTGTTTGACTTTAACGCTGTCCTCTCTCTCTTTGCTTCTCCCTTCCACCCATTGTTGTCCTCCCCACCTTGCTCACCTCCCTCCCTCCTCCTCCTCTCTTTGTGTTTCTCTCCTTTTCTTCATTTTCTTATCGGCCCTCGGCCTCAAACCGCTGTCTGCGTTCTTTCTTCCTCTCTTTGTCTTTTTTCCTGTCTATTTTCTTTTTCTGTCCTCCTGTCTCTCTATCACCCCGTCTTTCTCGCCTGCCCAGCTGTTCTGACCCCGACAACTTTACACAGAGTGAATGTAGAGAACAAGACAATACGAGTAGACAGCGGTTGTAGTTTTTCTATATGTGTCTATGTATTTATGCTTGAAATGCTTTGTGTGCAACAATAGGGGTGTGTTCGTGTGCGTGTGTATGTATGTGTGTGTGCTTTAGTGTTGCGTAACCTCTGTGAGTGGGATGCTGTTTGCGTCCAGTGTTTATAAACTACTCCGCTCCAACAGCAATAACGTTGCGAAATCAAACACACACACACACACACACACACACACACACACACACACACACACACACACACACACACACACACACACACACACACACGCAGTCCTCTCGTAAATGACGGTAGGAGTCATTCAGACTCCTCCTCGTCCATCCATCCTGCTGCAGTTGTGTAAAACAGTGACCGCTGGAGACAGTCGACTTCCTACAGCGAAAACAAAGATTTTCTTTGTTTTGTTTGGAGGAAATTGCAGTTTTCAATGTTTTAATGTCAGATAATCAGTTAAATTACTCTTAATGTGCACAATGGAACACCTAAATCTCCAGAGTTCTGCTTGAATGAGGGATTCACGTCTATTCAAGCCTCAAATGAGGGATATGATAGCTGAAAGACTCTTTAGATTTTATAGTAAACCGTAGAATGATTCTTTAAACGTAGATAAATTAGAAACAGATGAAAATATGTTGCTGGATAAAATGGGATTAGAGGGAATAAATCATTTTAAGGAGGGAATAAGGATAGGAGCAGCAAAAATCAGCAAAAGTAGAATTCTTCAAATATTCATCATCACACAGGAGACATAAAAAATTCGTTCATGTACTATGATTGTCAACTGTGGGTGACGATGGCGGGCAAAATCAAAGACTTAAACATCTATTCTAGTTATGTGTTTATAGGACCTTTTTTATTTTACAATGGCAGTAATGGTCTTTGCATATGTGCAAATTGGCATGTCAACTTAAAGACAAAATAATGCTGTATTTTATGGGTCAGTTTACTGAAACTTTCCTCATAATTTTCCTAAAAACATGCAAAAATTGCAAAGATATTTCCCAAAAGAAGTCAACGTGGTGCTGCAGTGGTTAGCGCTTTTCCTGTTTTGGAATGAGTTCTTTACACGCACTCTTGGCTTCCTCCCACTGTCAAAAGACATCCTCGTTAGGTTAGCTGGGTATTCTTAATTGGCTATAGGTGTAAATGGTTGTCTGTCTCGATGTGATTGGCGGCCTGTCCGGGGAATAAGCTCCAGCCCGACTACAACCCTGAATTGGATAAAATGAAGAAAATAGAGGGATGGGTTTCCAAAAAAATGTTTACTGTAACACTTTATTCCCTTGTTGTCTGAGCCGTCATTCGCTGTCAGCTGCAGATGTTCATGTTGTTTTTTCTGTGTCTCGCAGAGATGTAGCGTGTGTGTTGGTGTGATCGGCGGACCATCATGCACCTCTTCTTGCTGCTGATCCTTCAAGCTACAGCAGCCATCGGACAGATTGATCCCGGTACACAGGCACACACACACAAACCCCACTTTACCCCATCTTGATTTTAAATCTAAATCAGTCCTCTGCAATGAGCCAATTTAAACAGTTACAACTCAATAAAATGTTTCATTTGTAAAGGTCTAAAATCCGTCCTTGCAAAACACATAAAAATAAAATTGTGAATGTGTTTTTCCAGCACACTGTCGCTACCCCTTGGGCATGGAGGATCGACGGATCAAAGATGATGCGCTCAAAGCATCCAGCCAATGGCACGAAACAACAGGACCACAGTACGCCAGGTAGGTGTGGCTTAAAGGTTAAGTCGACTGGTTTTAAAAAAGTGTCTTTTATTGTTTTTAACTCTTGAATAAAGAAAAAAAGAAAAACCTGAAATGGAATTGTGCGATACAAAAATTGATTAAATATGCTTTAGAATGAAGTCAAATAAAAATTAGAAGATTTTAGAACTCCATCTTTTGGTTAAACTTGTGCAAGTGTGGTTTATGTGTGTGTGTGTGTGTGTGTGTGTGTGTGTGTGTGTGTGTGTGTGCAGGTTGAATCGTGAGGAGGGAGACGGCGCCTGGTGTCCTGCAGCGCTGCCATCAGTCAGTCAGTACCTCGAGGTTTGTGTCTGAAGCGTGCTCAGTCATGTCCGGGTACCTGCATTTGTTATGTGGCGAAGTTCTACTCCATAAGTAAGAAGGTGTCGTGCATGCAGGAGAAAGTGGCGCTGCACAGTCAGTGTAACATGAGAACGGGTGAAAAGATCACAGTGGATCAGAATCTGAGGTTTCAGAGTGTAACACAATATTTAAGTGCTTTGCAAAGCAGCTAAATTCAGTACATTCTGATTTAAAGGTGAAGTCTGTGTGTGGTCTACAAAGTTATTCTTTGGATAAATCTAGAAGCTCATGTGTTACCCAGAGAAGGCTGTTATTACAAACTGGCATATAAACCTAAATCTGTGTATAACAGCTGACTTGTGGGACGAGTGGAAGACAAAGAAATACTTACCTTCAGAACTGAGCGATCTTTTAATAAAGTTGGTGGTATCGATACTGCGCCACATGTGTGAATGCTGCAGTGTGAAGCTGTAGGTATTTAAATATCAAAGGAGAGAATCTGAGTCACAGTCATCTGTGGACATCAAAGACTGTATGGAAAATCCTCAGTTTCACATGATATTTATGCGATTCAGACATTCTTACACTTCACATCTGTTTAAGTCGCTTTAATATCTGTATATTGACATACGTTTAATATGTTAAAATGAGGAAAGTAATTAAAAAATCTAAAACCTGAAAATAATTTTGTGATGTTGCAGAGGTTTTTGTGTGCACACTGTTGAGTAAAGGCACACAGAGCATCTTTAGTTTTTACAGTTTTCTTTATGGGCCGATTTCTGTAGAAATGCAACAAAAATCCTGAGACGCTGCAAACACTCAGCTCACGATAAAAACCATCTTTGAAGCCTGTTATAGATCTCTGACTTAAATGCATCTCGTATTTGGAAGCTGCATGCCTCTTGACATTAAAATTGCAGGATTAACAACCAGATGTGTGGACGGCTTGCCTCTATACTTTTGGGGTGAACCATTTTCCCACGTTAATGATACAATATTATCTTTAAATGCAGCCTTTAGTTTTTAGGTTACTCGCATGTTACAAGATTTGACCGAAAGCCTTTTGCTGGAATTTTCTTTTTAGGTGGATCTCGGCAGACTCACCTTTCTGACGGTTATTGGTACTCAGGGACGATATATCAGGAACTCTGGGAATGAGTTTGCCCGAGAGTATCGCGTAAACTACAGCAGGGACGGCAAGCTGTGGAAGTCCTGGAGGAATCGGCAGGGGAACGAGGTGAGTGACCCAAATATCTTACAAAAAGGACTTAATGAGAGGAGAGAGGAAACAGACTGAAAAATGGGACATGAGAAGGGTCTGAGCCGAAGGAAGAATAGGAGGAAATACGTGAGGACTGATGGAGGGAAGACTGGAGAAAGAGGAAGAAAAAAAGAAACGAACAGGATTTTTTTCCTCTCGTTTTTCACTCTAAGCTGCTTCTGGTCATTCATATTCATATCAGAGGAAATTACATTTACACGCCAGCTTCCTGTTGGCATTCGAGATCCCCGCAGCTACGCAACACTGTTAGAACAATTTAAAACACCAGAATCATGTTTTTGATCTGAGGCTCCTCCCTCACATTCACATGGGGAACTTCCCAGAGTCTGTGCAGATTTCTGGTTATTTTGTGCCCAGCAGCACAAAGATTCACATTCCAAATTTCTCAGGGTGCTTTTTTTCACTTTAGGAAATGAAGCCCGGAAACATCCGCTGAGGAGTAACTGATGCATGCCGTCAGCAGAAACTCTCAAGCTTGTCTTCTTTGCTTTGAATGTTCGGCTGCTTATTTCTACACGTGCAGTTGTGCAGGGGCACTGTGTGAGAGAAGTGAATATTAAAAAATATATATATTATTTTCTTGTGAACATAAATTTGGCATCATCCTCACCGTCCTTTTGCATCTATTTGTGATTATTTTTGTGGTTTTTGTCACTTTGTTCGATAATTCTGCTCATTTAGGGTGTGTTTGCGTTTTGTATTTGTTTAGCATAGCTTTTCTTGTCTTTTTAAAGAGATTTTCCTGCATCATTATAATAATGTTGGTCCAGGATCTACGTTGCAACTGACCAATCAGCTTTCAGTTTGCACTGGCCAAGAAGTTAGTTAATTATTTTAAAAGTATCACTAGCAAACTTACATGAGCAAACTAAATTTGGCTAACAGAAGCTAACTTGATAATATTTTTATTCGATTGTATAGATTAATAAAGAAAACAGAGCGTTTCTTATAAACATAGCCTTTTTTTTCTTTTTTACCCCATAATACAAAGCTGTGACATCACAACAATGTGACTGGTCACTTTCAATGTTGATCCTGGACACACATTGTTATGATGATGCAGAAAAAACACCAACACAGGGATATCAGATGCACCAATCGTTGGTCGCTGCCCCTCCCTGATCTTGAGTTTGTCGGTGGTCTCTATTGCCAAGCGCTGCTCATAGCAGGTTGTTTGCTCACTGGGGCTCTCTCTCTAATATTGCAGCATATTTAACTCCCTATTGTCAGGCACAAATTTTCCTCTAGACACCATCACAGTGGATTTTAATCAAGCAATCAAAATGTGACTGAAATGCACACCTTCTGGTCTAAATCAAGGGATTTAACAAAAGTAACACAAAACCTATAAAAGTGGCTAGATAGCAACATTTCTATCTCTTTAATTAGCCCATTCTCACTCCCAATGCCTAATATACCGACGATTTGTCAAATCCTGAGGTGTTCCATGGGAATGTGAAAGGTGACCTTCTGCGTTCCTATGCTACGCGCTGGATTGTGGATGAAATCGAATAGAATGAAGCTCCCACGGTAAGACATGTTCCAGCCGTGTATTCCAGCCCTAACCCTAACCTTATCCCTAATCGTAACCGACACCTTAATCGTGTTAAATAGTGTTTTCCAAAGCAATTTAAGTAAAATAAACGTACATGTGTGGATTCGTTCCAACGGTTCTCATTTTCCGAACTCGTAATATAGCGTTGGGTGGCTGAAATCGTAATATACCGACTATTTGTCACCTAGCATAAAATGTTACACTTTGGGAGTGGGAACGTGTTGCTTTAATAGCTTTATTGTTTGTTTGTTTTTCAGCCTAAAAAAAATCCCTCCTTCACTTGCACCAATGTCTCTTTGGGAGGTCCAATGCACACCTTCCAAACACAAGTTCAGCACTTGGAATCAACTCCAGATCTCTTGTCTGGTTCATTTGTCACTGAATAATGAGGGCACAGGCCTCACCTGGCCAGGACACTGTTTGTCAAGCAATTCTCTGAAAATCAATGGACTGTATAAAGATGGCTATAAAGTCAAAACATGTCACATGACAACTTGTAACAACACTATTAACCTACTGATTGAACAGATGTTCCAGGGGTTTAATCTTTCTGTACTCCTGGTGTGATGGTCTTCTTTGTATCCCTGATATCTGTGTACAGATTATTGAGGGAAACAAAGACGCCTACACCTCTGTCATAAAGGACCTCCGCCCTCCGATAGTCACCCGCTACGTCCGGCTGCTCCCCGTGACCAGACTGTCCACCACCGTCTGCATGAGAGTGGAGCTGTACGGCTGTTCATGGGACGGTAGGACACATAAACACACAGTTTCCTTGTTAATGTGCGTTTTCGTCAGCTCAACTGCCATTAGAGACTGTTTACGCTTCCTCAGAGACAAGTAAACCTCTTCATGTCAACATAAAAGCTTTTAATGTCCATAAACAACTGTTTTTCATCCACAAGCAACACTTTTATTTAACAAACACTGCTGTTTATCAGATCCTTATATCGAGCAAAAACAGGAATTTGAATGATGTGAGTGCGATCCTCACACTGTTGTCATGAAGGTTGAAAGTTTGCTGTTCTGAGTGCAGCTGTGGGATCTTATTGTGGTGAGATAACAGTGAAATGGGATGAATTGCACCTTTAACTTTCCACTCCTCCTGGTTTCAGATGGGCTGATATCCTACAGCGCTCCAGAGGGTCAGCGGATGCAACCGCCGGGTTATCCCATCGCCAACCTCAATGACTCCACATATGATGGAGTACACGAAAGGGGGTGGGTCTCTCTTTGCTGCACTCGTACATACATCACATATCAGCGTTTCCTGTTTACTGACTGCTTTGTCATCCGATAGGAAGCTTTTCGGCGGCCTGGGTCAGCTGACGGACGGCGTGATCGGCCAAGATGACTTCACACGGACCCACGAGTACAGCGTGTGGCCTGGCTACGACTACCTGGGCTGGAAAAACGACTCGCTGGAATACGTGGAGATGGAGTTCGTGTTCGACAGGCAGAGAAACTTCACCTCGATGAAGGTTTTTCATTTTTGCTTCCTCTACCTCATCAGTACTATGAACTCACCACAAACTTTGTCATAGCAGTAGTGGTTGACAGCACTTTTACATGTGCTTTTGCAATTACCAGACTTACTCAGAGCCTAGAAATTGCCTCTGGTTCAGATCCAGTGTCGGGTTTCTCTAGTTTGCTCGGCACCATGTCAGCGTCAGCCTAGGCTGATGGCAGGGGACATGTTTAAACATCTTTGTGAGGACAGTAAATTGCATGCTACTATACTTGTGGGGGCCAGCAGTCACTTATGGGGACAAAATGCCCGTCCCCACGAGTTTGAAGGCATTTTGGAGATTCAAAATGTGGTTTTAGTGTCAGTGTTACAATTAGGTTATGGTTAGGTTTAGGCTCAGGGTTAGGCATTCATTTTTGATGGTTAAGCTTAGGGTAAGGGTATGGTTAGGCTAGGGAAAGCATTATGTCAATGAGATGTCCTCACTAACATATGAAAACGTGTGTGTGTGTGTGTGTGTGTGTGTGTGTGTGTGTGTGTGTGTGTGTGTGTGTGTGTGTAAAAACGTACAAAGTAACTTAACTTTGTACGTTTTCAGGAGCATGCACAGTATTGTCGCATAATAAAAGAGATTGAAAAGTATTTTCTGCCTACCTTTATATCTGGTCAAGCTTTTTAACCAGTTGCTTACAGCTCTCCTTCATCACTGTGTAACTGATTTAACTGCAAACTTACTTTCCATCCAGCATTTGCTCTTCCTGTAATATGGAGCGCAGTCAGCAAGTGCTCCAGCAATGTTCAGTGGAGTCATGTGTTTACTTTTAAGTCACGCATCAGCAGCTGCTAGCATCTCCTCCTACTGTGCCATCATTGCCACTTTGTCTGAGTCCATTATAAATAAGCTTTAGATCCCCGTGGAACTCCCTCACGCTTTACAAACAATAGCAGATGTTCTGCTACTTACTCTTACTTTCATTCTCCATCCAGGTCCACAGCAACAACATGTTCTCCCGCGATGTGAAGATCTTCTCCTCGGTCTCCTGTTGGTTTAAGCCCCACTTTGTATGGGAGGCGGAGCCTGTGGAGTTCAGGACGGTGCTGGATGACCGGAATCCGAGTGCTCGCTACGTCACCGTGGATCTGAACCACCGCACTGCCAAATCCCTCCGCTGCCACTTTTACTTTGCTGACGTCTGGATGATGTTTAGCGAGATTTCCTTTCAGTCAGGTAACAAACACGCACGTGCAAACAAAAGTGCAGAACAGTAAAAGAAGGAAAAATAAGTGACTTCCTGTTTTTTGTTTTTCAGTGGATACCATATTCCTGACCCAAATGACATCTCCTCTACCCACTAAGGACACCATCACAACACCTGCACAGAAGACAGGTGTGACAATTAATTGTTTCACGTTTTAAAGTCGCCACTTCAAAACTGCGACAGATAGAGGGAGCTGTTTTGTCAGTTTGTGCTCAGGTCATTTTTTTTTCCTTTTTCTTAATTTTTGAGGACGTATATCTTTTTTTAGCATTTCTGTCATACTTAGTGGAGCTACCACTAACAAATGTATTTGCAGAAACAAATGATAAAATCTTTGGTATATGGTATTCTAACCTGTCTTCTCAGCCGCTGCTCCATCAGCTAGTGCCACACCAGATGATGGGAAAACACCCATCCTTATTGGCTGCCTGGTAACCATCATCCTTTTGTTGGTCATCATCATCTTCCTCATCCTATGGTGTCAGTACGTCTGCAAGGTATTAGAGAAGGTGAGGATACAAATAAATGAATTACCTTTGTTTTTCTGAGTGGAAGTGGGGGTTTCTTAATAAAGTACCTTTATTTTGTTAACTTCCTGTCATGTCCGTTGGTGTTAAACATGCTGTAATCACTTAATCGCTTTAGGTTTTAAAAAAATGTTCCTGTAAACAGCTGCATTCTCTGCTGAAATGCAAACCGTTTCCTAATAGATGTCCACCAGGAGGTCCCTGGTTCCATTTTATGGTCTTTAAGTCACCTCACACATTTGTTTTGATTTTTCAAAAAGAGGTTAAAAGCTGCAGTTTAGATCCCAAACTCACGTGGGAGATGGGAGGCATTTCTTTTTCTTTTTAGGAAATAAGATTATAGCTTATGTTTGTGGCTAAATCAGGACTATTAAGCATTAAATCAGATTAAAGAACGAATAAGAATGAACTGACTGACTCTTTACAGGCATCTGTGACCCCATGTTTTTTCTTTCTTCCATCCTAATCTAGGGTCCACGTCGGATTCTTGATGAGGAGGTGACGGTCCGGCTGTCGTCCTGCAGTGACACCATCATTTTACAGACTCCACCTGTGCCCCCGCGCTCTGGACGCGCCCCGACTGGTACTCTTCTTTTACTTGTATCGTTTAAAACATGCCTTTGTTTGCCATTATTATTCATGCAGAAAGAATTGGTGAAAGTTAAGGTGTTAAATTTCGTGTTTGTAGGAGAGATATTCTTATCCTTGACTGATTCCTGCTGTTTTCCTCAGGTCCTGTGAACACTGACCCTCACTATGAGAGAATTTTCCTGTTGGACCCTCAGTACCAGAACCCAGCGGTGCTGAGAAACAAACTTCCAGAGCTGTCACAGAGTGCAGAGGCATCTGGTAAACACCTTCAACGATGAAGTCGATGCAGGCGTTCATTTAAGAATTAGTGAAAAAGACACAAGTTGAGAAATAGCAGAAAGTCCTTTGAACGCTGCGTCATGATGTTTGTCTTTGAGTGACCGCTTCATAACCGTGTGTTTAGGCTTGTAGTAGGAATTTGTGTTAAGAATCATTGATGCCTCAGAGATGTTCCAGATCTATCCAATATGACATGATTAATCACAGCTGTAGAGGAAAAAAGGTCGAAAGCCTTTCAATAAGAGAGTCTGCTGCCTCCTGGTGGCGATGTCAGTAATTTCAAACAAACTCTACAAACTTCAAGCATCCATCAAAGTTCTGATCTTCTGTCACTCATTAACAGCTCCTCAACCTGTTTCTCTCCTGTTTATTTACTTCAGAACGTGTTAAATAAGCTCTTTTTTTCTCCTTTTTCTCTCTATTTAAGTTTCCCGGATGAAGTTGAACATGCATGCTCATTCATACTTATTCTGCAGTGCTTCTCTCCTTTTTCTCTCGGCTCTCTACGCCTCTTTTCCAAGTTTCCTCTTCTTCCAGCTCTCCTCCTTGGTAATCCTCTCTATGACCTCCTCCTGCTGACTTCCTGTCATATGACATCAGGATGGCTTCGTGGTAAGAGTTGAAAGGTGTGACTTCATGCAGTTAATCAGATCACATATACTTAAGTGAAATCAAGTGAAGTTTGGAATTTTATTTTATTTTTATTTTTCAATTCTTTTCCTTCTATGAATCATCTTATGACCTACTGGAGGGGACCTAACCCTGAGAGGTTGGGATATCCTGGATTGAAAAAACTTCTGTAAAAAACAAATTCAAACTAGTAAAACTTCAGTCAGCAATTAGAATAATGGTACTAGTAAAATGATAAAGATGTACTGCTTTTACTTTAGATAGAAAACTAGAAATTACCAGTAATTTAATGTTTTTACTATAATCTTGTGCTGTTGGTACTTTTCAGTAAGCTTCACTTCATTTTTTATTTATATTAGACATTAATTAAACAAGCGCTTGTCTTTCCAACAGCATGTGGAGGTGGCTATGCTGAGCCAGACATCACCCAGTGCACGCCGCACCAGTGTTTCCATAGCAATGCGCCACACTACGCTGAGACGGACATCGTGCGGCTGCAGGGCGTCACTGGCAGCAACATGTACGCCGTCCCCGCCCTCACCGTGGACTCTCTCACCAGGAAGGACATCTCCGCTGCCGAGTTTCCTCGGCAACAGCTGATCTTCAGGGAGAAGCTGGGGGAGGGGCAGTTTGGCGAGGTGAGCTTGTGGGAGGTTTCGTGGGCTTCAAAGTTATCCTGGAAAAATCTTATTTCATCCCTATTTCATCTTCTTCCCTGGCAGGTCCACCTGTGTGAGGCGGAGGGACTCCCAGAATTTCTTGGGGAAGGCTCGCCCCTCCCTGACCGAGACGGTCACTCTGTGCTTGTGGCTGTTAAACAGCTGAGGGCCGACGCTACCAGCCAAGCCAGGTACTCTTTATGAGTGTGTATATGAATCGCGACAATGTCAAACTATATAAATTTGGAGCTGAGGTGGTTAAAGGTTCATCCCCTGGAGAGCATATATTGGTTAAAATCAGTGTATTCATTGCTTTAATGTGTTCATATGATGAGAATGTTTCACTATTTATACACTAAAAACAAAAATATAGTCCATAACTAGTCAAATGAATAACGTGCAGGACCGAAAGCTCCAAACTGCATTTCCTGGTTGACTATTTTTTGCAGAGAAAGCCCTCCTACCTACAAATGCAGACCATGTTATTTGAAGTGAGAGCAGTACTTGACTCCGTAGATGAGAATATATTAGGATAAACTGGTGTAAGAGCTTTAAGGGATGTGCAGGATCTATCTGTGCATCAGGCTTCGCTGTAACACTGAGAAATACATACCTGTAGTTGGTTCCTTTGAGTTGAAGAACAGATCTGGAAATGCTTCCTCTCCTTTATCTGTCCGTCGATCAGGAACGACTTCCTGAAGGAAATAAAGATTATGTCTCGTCTGAATGACCCCAACATCATCCGACTGCTGTGTGTGTGTGTGTCGTCCGACCCACTGTGCATGGTTACTGAGTACATGGAGAACGGAGACCTCAACATGTTCCTGTCACAGCGGGAGATCGAGAGCACTCTTACACATGCCAACAACATCCCTTCAGTCAGGTTAACCATGCACACAGTTCGCACAGGTCATACATGAAAACAATCGAGCGTCAGGTTTCTAAACTATCTTGTTAGTGCACTTTTGATTCTCACCACTTTGAATCGCTTTCTGCTTCTCCACTTCAGCCTGTCTGACCTCCTCCATATGGCGGTGCAGATCTCGTCGGGGATGAAGTACTTGGCATCTCTGAACTTTGTGCACCGTGACCTGGCCACAAGAAACTGCCTGCTGGACCGCCGCCTCACCATCAAGATTGCCGACTTTGGTATGAGCCGAAACCTGTACAGCAGCGACTACTACCGTATCCAGGGCCGGGCGGTGCTGCCTATACGATGGATGGCCTGGGAGAGCATCTTGCTGGTAAGGTTTGGACGAAGGGAGTTGATTTAAGATACGATCTTTATTTTGCTCCTTTTAAACTTTACACCCCTGTCATGTGTTACTTTTTGGTGGAAGTTCTGCGGTTATTCTGCTGCTGCATTCAAAATCTTCAGATACTTGAATGAATGTTACCCTGATGATACTTTCCTCTGTATTAGAGAGCTGAGAGCTGCTGTCATATGAGATAAGCTGATACGTTTTCACAGGATTCTGTCTGTAAGCACTAATCATGATTCAGTAGCTTGAAGAACCATCTTTAAAGTCATACAGCATTTTTTTGCTGTATGACTTTATTAGTCTAATATAATTGTGCAGGAATTTTAGCCCACTGTTGTAGTTCTTAGGTCTTTTTTTTCCAAACTGGGAAAACATCTGCTGGTAAATAGGTGGTCAGATATTATTGTATGTTTTTCACATGTTCGTACAGGATATTGTATTTGTTTTAAATGTTATGCACTTGTGTGGTACATGTATTTTGACTTTTGTTGCTATGATGCCAGGTCTCTCTTGGAAATGAGATTTTTAATCTCAATGAGATTTTTTACCTGGATAAATAAAGGACTAATAAATAATAATAATGATGATACTAATAGTAAAAAAATTGCTGATTATGCTACTTAGCCTATTTTAACCCCCAATACTTCACACATACTACCAGCCAAGCCAGACTCTATGCAATGCTATAAATAGTCTTTTTCAAATGACTGGTAGTCTATAAATGTCTTTAATATTCAAAAGAAGAAGAGCTAAAAGTTCCAGAAGTTTATATAGGCTTGTAATTGTATTCAAACCCTGGGGACATTTGCCTAGATCAGTTCAGCGACTTATAAAAAACATGTACGTTCCCCTCACATCTTCTTTTTTAAAAATCAACGGCTGAAAGCAGTAAAACAGTTTTCCACAAAACAAATAACAAACTCTTTACAGTTGCTTGTCTTTAAAATTGCTAGATGCATAAATGCAAATGCAAACTGTTTCACTAAAGGAAGTTTAGCTAAGAGTTCTTCAAAAGCTTCCTGCCCTCCAGAGGAAGCACCAGTAGCGGTTTGCACACTAAAACAATGAAACATCTTTTTTGCTGCAGTGTTTTCTTTCAATAACTTTCCTGTTCTGCATTATGAATGTGGTTGCATAAGTTTAATGTCTTTTGCAGCTGTAAAGTTAAGCGAAAAAACAATGGATCCAAGCGGACCCAAACCTGGTCTAAAGCAGAAGCTTTTATCATACGTTTTTATCGTATCGTATTTTTTTGTAAGTCTCACAAAGTATCGCAATCAACATTTCATCAGCAGCTGTCTTCAGAGAGTCACTGAAAATAAGACAAAGTATTTTAAAGTTGGAGTGTTAAACTTTCAGATGTGATTTTTCTCCTCAGGGTAAATTCACCACAGCCAGTGACGTGTGGGCCTTTGGAGTCACCCTGTGGGAGATCTTCACTCTGTGTAAGGAGCAGCCCTACAGCCTGCTGTCTGATGAACAGGTCATAGAGAACACTGGCGAGTTCTTCAGGAACCAGGGCAGACAGGTGAGGCGAAACACAGGACAGAGTCACAGATTATTACCTTCTGTCACTGGATTAAATCATTTTGCCCACCTGAGAGTAAAACTGCAAACATTTAATTTAATTGCAACTGGATCCAAGACAGCTCATAGCAGTCTTTACAAACCTGGAAATCAGGACCCTTGTAAGTGCCTGCAGGATAAATTTGAGGGGCTACTAAACCTAAACCAACATTTGTCTTTTTTAACAAATCACTGGACTCTGTCATCACTCTTAATTCTCCCGTGTCCCTCACTAGATCTTCCTCTATGCCCCTCCACTCTGCCCACCTTCTCTCTTTGAGCTGATGATGCGTTGCTGGAGTCGCGATATCCCTGACCGACCCACCTTCGAGGGACTTTACCAAGCCCTGAAGCCCCACGTCAACCAGTGAGTCAAGGCTGCTGGGATCTGCTGGTTGGGATTTCCGTGGCGGTGGGACTCTTATAAGAAGACAGACTGACACAAAAGCACAGAGGACTGGAATTACAGTGCAGAGGGATTGTTGGTTTGCTTCACGGCACTAGCGACTCCCTTTTCTGAAAGACCAGGTGATGATGGAGGGAGACGTGACTAGTCAGCTCAGAGGAGAAAATATGGCAAGCTTCAGACCTTTTGGTCCATAGTGAACAAACCATTGGCAGTTTCATAGCTTCTTCTGTTTTTTTACAGCCGCTTTACCCCAAGCCTTTTGACTTGTTTGTGCCAAAAGTTGCCTTAAACCATTTGTTTCCTTCTCTTTGACTTTTAGAGATTACAAAAAACTGGATAGTCCTTGTAGTTTCTCCTTTCCCTGTGGGTTTTTATTATTATTATCATTATTATTATTATTATTGTTATTATTATTATTGTAAAGCACTGTGTCTGTGTCTCTCAGTTATTCATGTTCATATATTAATCCACACTGGAGCTAGGGCTATAGGGTCAGATTTTAGTGTAGGATTTTATTTTTTAGATTTATTCTATTTTAAAATTTTGTTGTTTTGTGGAGTTTCACAATCGTTGGTCTTTTTTTTTTTTGTGGATATGAATGTTGGTCAGCTGAGGTTCACGTCGCGGTGCCAAGAAGCTGAAGAAACCTGTGTGGCTCACAGACTGAAAATCAGTCGGTGGGTATCTGTGGGAAATTCTGAAAAAAAAGAACTTAAAGCCACATGAGAAAAAAACTGAATCATGCCACTTTTGTTCCCTAAGAGACAAAAAAAATGTTGAAATGCAGTTTTAAAATAAAAACAGAATTGTAAGCATCTTTGTGAAGATGGGCATGATGGTCAAAATTTATTTTGATTTTTATTCAAAGTGCTTTGCATATGTAGCAAAATCGGTACCAGAGGGAAAGGTCATGGATGCCTGACCCTCAGATGCTGGTCACAGGGAGATTAACCAAGTGTCGAATATCAAGGTGTCATTTAACCTGTCGGTGTTTGTCTTTGGGGACCTGCAAAATATACATTTTGTGGATAAAAAAAATCAAAAAGCATATCTGATTTAAACGTGGGCACCACGTGGTCAGAGTTTAGTGCACACCAGCATGCAAAACATTAAAAAAGCAGGATTTTCACTCAGCACTTGGTTTGTCCTCTCAAAATGAAATTCAGGTTCATTGGTCACACACGTCAGTGACACACAAATGCAAATCTGATAGTTATGAGCCCTGCTTAGGCAGCCCATCTCTGTGGGGAGATTTAAAACAGGTATCCTTTTTGATTTTTGATGGGCATTGTGGAACTTTATGAATGCACCTTGCATATCTCCTTATTTGAACTCACAAAGCTGAAGGTGTTAAGCTCTTCTCTGGCTTCATGTAGTCGGTTTTATTCACAGAAATAAACTGCAGTAATACTTACTGCATTGCTGCACATGTAGATGTCTCACCATTTGATATGTCTAGTCTTCTGTAGTCTGAATTTGCTAGGATTTGAACTCCAGACAAGGCATTTTGTCTTGACTTAATGTACCATCTACATTTGGGGCTGTGAGTTCCCAAACTACTGCGTTACAACAAGGTTCACTGATGAGTGAAAGCTGATAGACTGTGGGCAAATGGAGGCCTAAAAAATGTTTTAAGTGCTTCCAACACTGAGCAGGTATTTAACCGAAGAGCGCCCTGCAATAATAGTTCATTTTCTGACCCTGTGTAGTGGAATAACCCTGTGGCAGATTGTACCATTTTAGTTTAGTTTGTTCCTGAAGTTATATTTAATCAAATGTAGGTGTAAAGACTAATGTTTCAGCTCAGAGGATCTGATTACACGGTTCATATTCAAAGGCACGCTGGTCAGGAGATCAGTGTTAGCTATCAGTGTATGTTTTACATGGGGGCCACTTAACAGGTTCATGCATCAGAGAAGTCACTGCATCCAATCACTGCAGCACCTTTACTGAAAAAACGATAAAGATTTTTATGTTTAAAAAGCAATGCATTCATTCTGACTTTGTTTTGCATAGCATTCAGATGAGTCTTGTTTACAGAACTAATGCTGGATCGATGCAGACTGTAGACTGGATTTATTGTTCTTCTGTCAGGATGTCTTAGGAGTAATAAACTTTTAACAAAAAAACCCCAAAACAATAAATGTTTCATGTCCAAATGTTTCACGATGATTTCAGCTTCAGCCAAAACTGACAAACGATACGAGCGTTGGAATTTTCATGATTCTGTCTCATCTTCAAAGTGTTGGCATTAACTTTAATCCAAGTATCAGTCCTCACCTTCCTTCTTGCAAGATTAAAAATGTATAACCGATAAGGAAGTTCATGTCGACAGTGCAACGATTTAAGCGAGCAGTTACAGATATAAGGCCATACAGATTCATATAGATAGGTGACCATAGCCAGTGAGTATTTTGCACAACCTGACAAGGGAGGGATGGATCTGACTATGAAACTGAGGGATGGGTCGTAAGGAAGGCCCGTTTGCATAAGCAAAGCATACCCTGCTTTAAGTCCAGTTAACTCTAAATGAACTGTAGTTTACAAAATAAAATTTGTGCTGAATTAGGTCAGACTAGAAACTATTGAATAAGACTATAAACTACCTGGGAAAGTCTTTACTTCACAAATGAAGTTAGCTGAAGAGAGATTCTCATAGACTTCTGTACAATCAGACTTTTTGCCACTAATGGAGTTTCCTCTGGGAAATGGGAGGTTTGAGGTACTTCTGTGTTCTGTGCCTCATTTTTCAGACACAGAGACTCTTTCTGTCTTTTCTACAGTCTGTGGATGGTAGCGGACGGTGCAGCCTTTTGACTAACTAACTCAAGTGATGCTGATAGTGGCTATCATGTTAGTAGTAGCAAGAGCCGCTTTGCCCCCATGCTTCCTGCACCATTCATTTTAACATGACTCAATAAACTTCTGATGTGTCTGTTTTCAGAGTTCTTGTCTAATGTATAAAGGTGGTAAAGCATAATTTAATGTCTTTTTTTTTTTTTTTACTGTTTAGGTCACTCAGTTAATGTCAGTGTGTATTATTTGTATGCAGTACACATTTGCAGTATTTTAAATCCTCCCTGAGAACAAATCGTATAAAATTAAAAATGGCACGAACGGAGAAAGACCAAACATGTAGATTTTTGAGTACATTTTTCTGTGTTTTGTTGTTGTTGCAGTAGTGTTTTGTTATCTGTACTGTATCTTACATTTCTTTCAGCGTGTTTGTGCGAGTGTTTAAGAGAAAGTGAGATACTGAGTGAGTCTTTTCAACATTCCCTTGAGCACTGGGAGCTAGTTGAGGTTAAAGTGGTTAACTGGATTTGCTCGGTTGTGCCAAATTATGTTAACTAAGCAAAAGAGGGAGTTGGGTTTTGTTGTTGTTGTTGTTGTTGTTTTCAAGGCAAGAGGAAAGATGGACAGAAGGAAACCACTAAACTCAATCTCCCAGAGTCCTTTGCTACAGTGAGCCTGTGTATTTTGTTTTGGTTCCATTTGAGAAATCTTTTAGTTTGATAGTGTACAGTATAATTGGTCTATAATATCTCAGTGTGTGAATGCAGATTAGGTGTGGTAATTTTTATTAATAATTAATTGTCTATCTGAATTTATAGCTATTTCTGTTTGTTTTCCCTTTTTTTTTTTTTTACACAGGAATTCAGCATTTATGGACATTTTTCTGAACAAGATGTTCTGTTTTGTTTCCCTGTTGTGTTCACAGTAATTTCTCATCCACACTGTTTAATCTTTGCTCCCATCTTCAGTATGTTTCAGACACATATTGTACATAGGCTAGTAGCTGTTTATATTAATATATAGGGAGGAGGAAGCTTGGTGTTCTCTGGTCCCAAGTGGTTTTCACTCTGTACTTTATCTCACTTTGGTTTGTTTTCCTATAATAAACAGTAAATGTGTCAAAGATGGGGTTTTTTCTTTTGTCTTTGTTTGTTTGTTTGTTTGTTTGTTTGTTTGTTTGTTTGTTTGTTTGTTTGTTTGTTTTTTTCATGAGTAGAGAAAACACTGCAAATTGAAATCTAAGCTTTTCAACAGTTGACGTTACAGTTTTCAGTCTAGACCACATCGATGTTCTGTACAGCAGGGGGCAGCAGAGAGATTTAAAACACACACCAATACAGGACAGCCTATATGTGGAAATGAGTCCTAGAGAAGCTTTGTTGTTCTGAAGGAACACTGAAGGCCTGATTTCTGCACATTTTTATGCCTTTTGTTTCAGGTTTGAATGTTCTGTGAGGATTTACGCCTTTTTGGGTTTTTTTCCAAGAAAAATAAAGGTTAGCAGGGATCCAACACAATAACAGGGTCCGTGGTGGGCAGGAACTTTTTTGTGAATTAAGGCACTGGTAATAAAACGTAACAGCCAATGATTAAAAATGACAAATTTCAGGCTCTTTAAGCTCTACTTTGGTCTCAACCTCCTCGGGAAAATATGTCTAGAGTAACCGTGGGTTTACCAAACTATGTGGGTTACATTATTAAGCCAAGATTGTTGCATCACTCGCTCCCTGTTCAATGTAGAATTGAATTAAATCCTTCTCTTTATAAACAAGGTCTTGAATAATCAGGCCTCATCTTGTCTTAAAGACCTTAAGTACTGCATTACTGGGATATTTAAAAGTAGAATGGGAGCTTTCATGCCTCTCATTTGTGGCACTAACTCTCAGTTTGGATTCGGGAGACAAACACCCTCTTTCATAATGTGTTAAAGGTTTTCAGTTGGCTGGACTGCAGGCAGGCCAGTTTAGTACCTGGACTCTTCTACTACTTCTTCTACTATAGGTGCTGTGTGTGGTTTAGTATTGTCATGTTTAAATATGCAAGGACTTCCCTGGAATAAGACATCATCTGGATGGAAACATGTGTTGCTCTAAATCTTGTATATACCTTTCAGCATTGTTGATGCCTTTTAATGTGTGCAAACCACCAGTATAGGCACTAATGCAACCTCATACCATCAGAAATCAAACAGCTTTCCCATTTGGATTTCTCTGACTACAGAAGAGCTTTTCCACTTTGCCTCAGTCCATTTTAATGAGCTTTAATGAGCCACCGTTTCTGTTTTCAGATATTGCTTCTTCTTTGCATGATAGCACTTAAATCTGGATTTTAGGACTGGAACAGGAAATTGTGTTCACAGACTCACAGACGATGATTTGTGGAAGTTTTCCTGAGCATGCAGTGATTTCCATGACAGATGCATCCCTGTTTTCAATGCAGTGCCCCCTGCAGTTCTAAAGATTACAAACATCCAATACTGAGTTTTGGCCTTGTCTCTAGCACACAGAGATTTCTCCAGATTCTCTTAAGCTCTTGATGATATTATGTACTGTAGATATTAGATATTCAAAATCAATTTTTTTACAGATTGGTGAACCTCTGCTTATCTTATCTTTACTTCTGAGAAACGATGCCTCCCTAAAGATGATCTTTTTTTTTCCTTTTCTAGCCTTCTGATGCCCCATTTGACTTTTTTTTTTTAAAATAGGGATTGCTGCCATCAAATTAAAAATGACTTGTTTTAGTTTTCCCATTTGAAACATTTGATATGTTTTCCATGTTCAATTGTGAATAAAATATGACTTTATGAGATTTGCAAGTCATCTCATTGTGTTTTTATTTCCATTTTACTCAACATTGCAACTTTTCTGGAATTGGGTTTTGGTCTCTTTTAGTTGAGATGTTTCTTTTGTATCTAGGATTTATCATGCATCATAATCAATCAGTTAGTTTCCGTAGTAACTGCACAAATTCAGTAATGAAAGAGAAGTGTTATAAAACCTTTGCAGGTTGCTCATGAACTCTGCAGGAATCCTGACAATCACAGATTTTGTAACTGTCCTAAATTTGGCAAAGAAGCCAAAGGCAGAGGTTTGCCTGCATGTGTGGGCTCAGTGCCGGCAGATTTCATAAGGGTGGTTCACGGCCAAAAAGCACGGCGCAGGTTTTACTTTGATGGAAGTTTGTTTAAAGTTGCCATGTCTCTCTGTAGGTATGAAGTGTAAATGTCTCTTGGTTGATAAATTGACAGCCTAAAAATGTGCTGTAAGTTTAAAAAGCACTAAAAACCTTCCACACGTGTGAAGGTTTACACAACACTGGGCAAGGTGACAACAGCTTTTATACAAGTGGTATGATGCTAGAGTAGATCCAGCCAAACCCAACCTGACTGTAATTGTTGGTGCTCTGCTCCCTGCTGTCCTTCCAAATATGCGAGTAGGACTGGTCACAGTAGGGACTATTTTTGTCTCTTTAGTGTGAGAGCTGTCACGTACACCAAAAGCTTCATAGAGGACTGAGAATAGCTTGAGCCATTTCATTTTTGAACATTTACTTTCCTTTCACTTTAAAGGCCGTCAGTGACAGAATGACAATTAGCAAGTGGAGTACGCGAACATTTGGAATGGAAATGCCTTTAAGTTTCATTCTATGTCCAAGTCCTGCGTTTGGGTCCGTATCCTGCCACAGTGCACACCTTGAAAGGTGCAGCACTGTGTACCTATTTTATATACCTATTTCACCTTGAGACTGCCACCAACATTTTGCAGACTGGCTGAGAAATATACATTTTTCCATAGTGATCTGTGGTTACCAGATGGTCTCCAGGCCTGTATGACTGGAACCTTATGTTACCTGTGCATTTCCATGACTCTGCTACTTTCAGCTGCTCCCTTAATCCCAAGAGCGCAAGCACCTCGGCACAGATTTACACCAGATATACTTCCTGACAAAACCCCAAATGGGATTTGGGTCTCCATCTATGATTGGACCAAACCAAACCTTACAGTTTTAAGGTGAATGTGTAAACCACTACACTATGGAGTCTCTTCCATCTCCTTACTGATTCTTCTTCCCACCTTTCTTCACCTCATAAGGTTTTCTACTGTGGTGAAGAAAAGGTAACAAGGAAAATGTTGTAGGGAGTAAATGTTTTTTTTAGCTTTTCCACTGAACCCTCAGTCTTTGTTAGGTTGCCATTTAATCTCCGTTCTGTTTCTCAGTTTTCCATTTTTCTGGCTCCCAAATTTTGATTTGCTTCTAAATAAATAGATCCTTTCATATTTACTGCCAGCCATCAGTCCCATCCAAAAACCTTTATATTTAAATTTGCAGATAAATTAATGTAATCTACATCAGTTAAACATAAATAGTTATAAAACCAGAACTCTTCTAACTCTGGTTTTTGCATTATGTTCACTCGTGGAAGAATCTGGATGTCTGTATAAACTCTCACAGCTCCTACAGAGCAAACAGCAGGATGCTATAAGCCAGTCATGAATGAATCGAAGCAACAGCACAATCTTTAATCTTTAACTGAATAAAATATGATACACGGAGGAATGTTAAGCCTTGTGTGCACAGATAAAGGATTCGGGTCATTCATTAAATAATGCCACTGTTGTGTTTTGATGCAGGTAAATGCCCATGTGCCATTTTAAGAACTCGGTTTTAATTCTTATTTTGCCAAAAATAAATATATCTTGAAACCCTAAGAATCCGGAAAATAATAATTGTTTTCAAGTTCAAACATCTGGCTGAATAAAGCCTCATTAGTTTGTGTCGATTAAAGATTTAATGGTCCATGTCAGGAAACAGGGTCCCTGCAGGAGTTATAATAGGAAAGACCACAGAATAAAAAGGATGGAAAGAAGGAACCAGCAAATTGGTCCTAAATGGGCCAAATCACGCACAAGATTGAGGGCTTGGTGTTATTTTTCTCTAACATCACTTCAAAGAATGAAATTATATTATTTAAAATTGATTAGCTTAGGTGCTGAAATGTATGGATGACCATGAACAAAACGTTTTATTTCCTTTCCCTTTGTGAAAGTAAATTACATTTTAGAATGATTTATATTTTAAATGTTTGTTACTTTGGGAGTGTTAATTGATATTTCCGCCTCTAGAACTGCTCTCAGGGGTTTTGACACAGTTAGTGCTCTGAGGAATTTTACAAAAGCCTTTTGCTTTGCTTTGATTTGTTTTATTTAAATGGAGCTTTTCTAGAGGTCTCTGTTTGAGTGTAACAATCAGATTACTACAAGCGAGCAGGTGGCAGATACTGAACTGTACATGGAGAGCAGAGACCACCAGATGAAAGTACCAATGCCAACAACGTGCAGCCCTGCCCATACAGGGTGATTGACAGGTTCTCTCGTCAAAGTAACTGCACAGAAATGACAACCCCCACGCTCTGCTGTTTATGGGTGCTATCTGTCCCCCAGCTGTTTGACCTCAGGATAGAGGAAGGGGCCAGCTAGTTGATGTGTTTTTCATGAGTTTCTCAGCAACTTTACAAGCAGATCAGCAGCAATGAAGTGAAAGCAATGCTCTGATTGGATGGATGGATGGATGGATGGATGGATGGATGGATGGATGGATGGATGGATGGATGGATGGATGGATGGATGGATGGATGGATGGATGGATGGATGGGAAGACTAGTTAACTGCCTATATTTTGATTCCAAATTTTTCACCTTTTATATAACATTTTTTGGTTTTGGTAGCATGGTAGCTTTTTCAAATATCCAAAAATTTTAAAAATTCGTATGGATTAGTTTAAATTAAATAAAATTTAGAGGACAAAGATGGAAATAACTACAGACAAATACAATAAAGATCACAGTGAAAGAGTGTCTGAAGGCCTGACTGATTTACAGCTTCACTTGTTGACTTGTTGCCTTTTAACCATAATCAGTAGACACACACACACACACCGGGGGAAACCTGCTGTTTGGTTTCTTGACCTATGGATGGATGGCATGTGCTGGGGCTGGAAATAAAACCCACAAAGCTGCAATTAGACAACCACATTTTTTTTAATTCGTCCAAGTTTAATTTGTCACCAATTATTTGATGACACTTTTGGAACAGCACCATAAGCCACTGACTCAACCAGCTCAACTCGCAGAAAGTCATACTAACACATTAGCAGCTGAAGCCTCCCTTTAAGGGTGAAAAAAACACTTTTTCTTTTAAAAATGATTCATTATGATATTTTTTTTAAATTTTATTCTGATGATTAAGAGTGATTTTTCAGAAAACAGTCTCTTTTTTTGGTTGTTTAAATATCACATGTTAAATTGTGACACACAAGCTTGTGAATGTATCTGGTGTGATATAATCAGTGTTTTCACACTAAATTGATGTAACTGCAGCTTTGTACTGACCTGGTAAATAAGAATGTTTTTAACCCATTCAGCCATGCACACTGCAGTTTACTGCCACCCAAAGTCTCATGAATATGGTTTCTATTAGAAAAAATACACAAATGAGGGATTGGTAATGATTTTGTACTTCATCTTAAATTGATTCTTTAAAGAAATCTACCATGGGGTGCAAGGCGTGACCTTACTTCTGAAGTGGGTGCCAAAAGACATTTGAGACCCCCTACTGTAGTTTAACACATGGTTAGAATGAAGTGCTGTCACGTGCCTCACGTGTCTAAGTTGTTGAATGCAGGTGTGCCACTGACTAACATCAAACCTTAAACGTGGTTTAAGACGGGGAGCTGACAACACAATCATGTTGTTGTTTTTTTCAATTTCGTGGCTTTGTTATGGATTTCTTGTTTCATCCACTGTTTTCTACACATACCAAAGGTGATGATGATGTTTGTAATGATGAAGGTACTGCTATTGTGCCTGGTTTCCATGGGTTGTTATGTGTCCCGTGTGCAGTAGGCACCCTCCAGGTAGCCAGCCCTCATTATGAGGCTGTTTAAAGTGCTCAGATCAGGCCGACACCTGCTTCTCATTGGGAACAGCCTTGTATTGCTGAAAGGGAAGTGCAGTGAGCTGTGATAAAATCCGCCCTCCTTTGATCTTCACACAAATGTTGTAAAAAGCGGCTCTTGTTCAGGCAGTTCACTTTTTCCTTTAGCAGTGAAGGAATCAGTTAAAATTTGTACACGCGGCTACCTGCAGCTACTCACCAAAACACCATGCAAAAGCATTTCTGCTCCAACACAAAACCCCAAAAGGCAACCTGGTGTGCTTCTATGAATTTAAGACAAAAGGAATCAGTATGATTTTCATGCATATCTGGTGTAGATTGATGATTTCTTAGAGAAATATTCTAAGTATTTGTTTTCCTGTGCAGATAAACTCTGCAGCAGACAAGACAAGAACACATTTCACATGTAGTCAAAAATGCATAATTACAACAATATAACAGCAGTATTTACACTGCATCATATTTCTGTTACAAACCACAGATAAATCAAACAAAGTCTACGACCGCTCCAAGTCCTGCAAGCCTCCAAGTCTACGACAAGCAAGTCAGACAAGCAGGCTGCTGCAAGGCCATGAAGCATTTTATTGAGAAGTAAAAGAACTGTAAAAATCATTATGGAAACCTACAGGCAGCAGGTAGTTATAAAGTTATGTTTTCACCTTCTAGTCTACTGTGTCTGATATTTGAAGCCAGAAAGAAAATAAGTGGCAACCACAAGAGCTGAATGGGTTGATTTTAGTTGCACAAGCTTGGAGTGCTGCATTTGTACTGCCTGCAACTTTATACATGTCATGAGCAAAAAGTACCTGCCTTGTAATATGGGCAGGGCTTGGAGCAAACCTTTGTAGAAAGTAGATGACCCCATCAACCCCATCAACAATGTGAAATTCATAGTGCTTGATAATGAGCTTGTTTAGATTTTTTTTCTCTTTACTTTACCCCACTTCTTTAATTATAATTTATAATCTTTAATTGCATATGGCAAATCCCCAAGCTTTACCATCTGAAGCCCTGAATTAACATTGCTGAACAGGGTTTTCTTCACAAACAAACAAACATGTTGATTGGACAATTTCAGTGCCAGTTTCAGGTATCAGTATTAACAGGAATTAATCAGTTAAAAGGAATAAATTAGGAACTGAGAGAGAAATATACTTAACATTTTGAGTAATGATTAGTCTTGAGACAGTTTCTGGGTACCAACATAATTAAAATCTATTTTCCTTCTCTGAGCTTCTTCCAAACAATGACTGCAGAGCTGGTGAGACTCCTGTCATTACAGTAGATGAAGCAGCTGATCATTTGCAGATGCTCCACTGTTCCTCCGGGGAACAATGAACAGGTTCATTATCAAACTGTGGATACCAAAATAAGTACTTTGCACATTAAGCGACATGAAAACAAGGACAACAAACTGTAAACAACATTTTCAAGGTCTCAGACAAGAGCAAGCAGATTTTTTACCATCTCATTAAAGGAAATATACAAGGACCAAGGTAAGGATACAGGTTAGGTTCTCCTTAAAGTGTGTAAAGACCACTCCGGATGGAAACATAACTCACTGACATGTTAAACAGAAAATGTATAGTGTAACCTAAAGCATTTGAAGTGATTTATCTGGATTGGTTTAAAGGGAAGGAGCTGTGGCTCTGTGGGTGGCAGGTTGTGTTTTACTGTGCACTCAGAGGAGGAAACTTCTCAGTTGGTAAGTGCTTCAATTTCAGCTTTTTTTCTAAAGCATCCTGAGCGCTCAGCATGAGAGGAGCTTATTATTTTCCAATAAAGCCAGACAAAACCTGTAGGTGTCGAGTCACTGGAGCACACCTTATTATGATTAAAAATATGTTAAAAAAAAATATGATATATGTATTTTTAATACCATAAATACCCACAAAATATAAGCCCCTAGTTTTGGGCCACAAATAACTGGAGCATACTGGACTCCTTTTTTACCCTGAGAGGTCTTTTTTCTTCTTTTTAAATGAAGGGTGGACACGCTAAAGCAATAGTGAGTCAGAAATCAGTATCTTTAGATCTCTGAGTAAAGTTGAGCAGCTCTGGCCACAGACATAATTCGACTGAGACAGGACTGCTATGAAGTCAAAGCATCACCCTAATTACGCCTCATCCTGTGAAGAGGAGACAATAGCCTGGAATTTAAAAGTGAAAAAGAAGGAGTTGTTTTTGGTGCCGTCTTTTCTAGTAAAGCTTGATAAGATTTTAGTTTCGAAATGTCTCAAACCAACTCCTTCTGACATGCAGCGGTTTGCTTTCTTTTTTTCTTGTTCATAAACATCAAACTTTCTGAATCACAGTCAAAATTACTTTATGCTTCATGGAGAAATCCATCCACAGCATTGAAATCTGGAATTTAAAGGTTTTCATGCATTGCTGTCATGATCCATTTTAAATCACAAATCTCCCCTGATGATATTTTCCATTTGCCACATTTGGGTAAAGCTGCAGTTTCATGATATCTGGTGCTCCTGAGCTGCATCTGCAGTTTGGGTTTGGCTGGGATATGAACTATAATTGTGAGGCCTGGGGAAAAGCCTCAATGAAAACAAATAGGACAATGTGTAAAACTGCTGGTCAAGCCTTCCACATGTTTAGTGTAAAAATCAGGAGCCTCTTTCAAACATGTAAACCAAGACAATAAACTTCACATTGTGTGTGAAAGAGACAGAGAGCATCTGTATTTTTTTGTAAAGTCTCTAAATGCAGTACTGTACTTTCAGCAGCACAAAGGCTTGTCATTGGTATCATAACTTCTAAGGTACTGCCTCTGTACCCTTGTAGTTTGTGCCTTACATAGACTGTTCGTGAACCTCTACTAACATTTTTTCATCTTGATGTAATAGCACCAAACTGGACATTTTAAAAAGTCATCAAACTTCAGAACTATTAATAATTCATTGTATGGTAGTCTTCTGACCTTAATAAACACTCAAAGCTTTATTATTTCTGCACTTATGACCAGTTTTAGAAGCAACAATTAATGTAATATGCATGTGTTTAGACTGAGAGACTAAACAGTTGCTACAACAGGGAGAACGGAGGCCTCATGCTGTCAAACCCAAAACCTTCTTGCTGTGAAATGTCAGTGCTAAATTCTTCCTCATACTGCAATTAGGAAAGAAAGATAAACATAACATAAACCTGACAGAATGCATGAAATACATTCAGTCAACTTACAAGAAAATACAGTAAAAGCTTAATATTTTAGAGAAAAATGCATATTTTACCTGATTTCTTTTCATACTTAGCTAAGTTGAAATTGCCTCCTGTTATCACACCTTAAACTCTATCAGACATGGTGTCAATATACAACTTTGGCTACTTTAAAACATAAATTTGCAAAAAGGTACATGTAGTTACAGTGAGGTCCAGTAACTGGCTCCCAGGGTACTTTTGTGAGATTGTACTTGCAGTGGAAGGGCCTGACTTTAACTCTAATTTCTACAGTGCACTTGTGAACTTCATAAAAAATAATTCCCATTTGATAGCACACAGCTGGAGACTGCTGGGAAACTTACTGGACATCTACAAAACTCAGTTTCAACTGTATGCTTTTTTATTTTTTTGAGTTGAAGCGAGAATAAAGAAGTTACAATTACACCAAATGAGAGTCTGAAGCCACATCTGATACTTAAACTTAAACCACCTCTCCCTCTCTCTCTCTCTCTCTCTCTCACACACTCTCTTGCGCTCAAACATTTGAGAGGAAGTCCTTGAATCAGCAGCTGTGTGGCTGGAAAAAGAGCAACTCTCATTAAAAACTCAAGAGATTTGCTATTAATAATGAAGGAGCTCTCCCCCATCGTTTTGCTGATTTCTTTTGCACACATTTGTTTCCTCTGTGCTTTTCTGGATGGAGCTCGCGCCCAGGAAGGTCCTGCTGCTGATTCACTTCGTCGGGGGTTGACATGGCAACATAACGGGCAGGTTTTCAGCATCCTGAGCCGTGGCTCTCAGTACAGGCCCTCCGCAAGGAGGCAAAGCGGATCACCCAGCCAGGGGAACCCCGTGGTTGTCCTCAGCAGTGCTAACGATACAGCCCGGGGCTCCCCGAGGGTCCCTGCGGCCAGCAGCTCGGCGCAATTACGCGCCATGACGCACCAGCGGCGGCAGCGACCTGACTCCGGCGCGGTTGGACGGGAGGACGTGATGGTGGGAGATGATCCCTACAACCCGTACAAGCCTTCCAACTATGACCCTTACTATAACTACTACAACTCGTACTACAGACCTAGACCTCGGGTTCAACCCCGACCCGGTTATGGCACCAGCTACCACCAGAATGGTAAGAAAACTAGCTTGCTTATTCATTAGGACGTCACTGACAAACCATCACAAAACAAGCTGGCATGATTAAAATCAGTAAAATTACACAAACGTAGGTTTTTTTTTTTCATAAGACTGTGAGCTTACCATATATTTAAACACCTCACATCGCTTGTGTTAAGTGTTGGCTCATAACCTCATGTTATTTTGTCTACATGCAGCTTTTTATAGGCTCAGCGTTCATGCTCAACCAATAACCATTTAAATGTTGACTTGAAATAAGGTAGATTTGGAGTTTCTACAGCCTTCCTCCATATACACAATGCCTGCAGGTGTTTCAGTGTAAAGATCCTGTAACAGCCCATTTCAGCTTTGACTATTTGGCACGACCAGTTTATAAGTTTTTCCTAAGCACATTTATAATATGCCTTAAGGGGCTGATCTTAAAGCTAAATGTTGCTGGCTTTCAACTTAGACCTACATGTTAAACTACACGGTATCTCAGTAGTATACTGAGCCAAGGTGTCACTTTTAAAGTTTAGTTTAAAGGTTTTACTTTCTGATGTCATAATGTCATGTGAGTGAAAGTGGAAAGGGATGAAAACAGTATACATCTGCCGTGTCTTGTTTGCAGGACTCCCTGATCTGGTTCCTGATCCATACTACATCCAGCTCGCTACCTACGTCCAGAGAGTGCCCATGTACAACCTGCGCTGTGCTGCAGAGGAGAACTGCCTTGCCACGTAAGATAACACAGCTGACTGCAGGCCTCGGTTCTGCTGCCTGTTATCAGATATATTTTATTTTCACACTGTGCGTTTTAAAATTCACCAATCAGCTGTAACTTCACTTTGAGTATGAGTGACTGATTGAACGAAAAACTAATGTGTGAATGGACAAAATAGTTTTTTTAGTTTCAGATGTGAAACAGTATAAAAGGAGAGGGACAGATGCCTTCACTAATAACTAGCTGCACAGTCAGACAAATGCTGGTGTCCTTTTTTACTCCCATTGAGATAATTTCTGTGTATGACATAAAAATGTGAAGCTAGGACTGACCAAAGCTCAGGAGCTCAGTGAAGGAAGCTGACAACTTACTGCAGGTTCGTTCAGCAGCGCCCCCTGGTGTGCAGACGTCAGCATATACACACAAGTTTGTTTTTTACATAGTATCAGAATCAGAGTCAGAATTTATTGCTAAATCTTGAGCAAATTTATAACATTAGGAAATTGCTGCGGTACTTAGTGCGAAACATACTATAAGACACAGACTTAAATAAATATAAAAAGTGCTAAGCAGATATATGTGTGTGTAGATAGATAGATAGATAGATAGATAGATAGATAGATAGATAGATAGATAGATAGATAGATAGATAGATAGATAGATAGATAGATAGATAGATAGATAGATAGATAGATAGATAGATAGATATCAACTGATGCTGTGCTTGAGAGTCACCATCTACCGGAACCAAATTCCTTGTATGTATCTGCACATATAAATGGCCACTAAACACGATTCTGATTCTGATGAAGTGCTGTATTTGGGTAACCATCTACCTGTGTCCCAAAAGAATATTATATGATTTATAAGATACATTTAATAACATAGTTTACATGGAACATACCTCATCTACTGAAATTCCAAATCATTTCCATTTCAGTGATGGACACAAGACTCAGTGTTTGTGCAGAATTCCCTCTTTTATTCATTCAAACTGAAGACTTGACTTTGAGCTCGTCTCTCGCCATCATCTCTCCTCCTCTAGGTCTTCTCGTTATTCTCAGGATTATGACACCAGAGTTTTACTGAGGTTTCCTCAGAGGGTGAAGAACCAGGGAACGGCCGACTTCCTGCCCAGCAAACCTCGATATGCCTGGGAGTGGCACAGCTGTCATAAGTAGGTTGCCAGATGAAAGGGTTTAACGTGGTTTAGAGATTCACATTGGTATACATTTATTATCCCAGTATTGTTCCTGGACTTACTTTCCCAGTTATTTGGTAGTTTACTGCCACACTGTGACTTTATTGTGGTGTTATTCAGTCACTTCCACAGCATGGACGAGTTCAGCCTGTACGAGCTGCTGGATTCCCGAACTTATAGTCAAGTGGCTGAGGGTCACAAGGCCAGCTTCTGTCTGGAGGACACCTCCTGTGATCCAGGATACTATCGCCGCTTCGCCTGCACCTCACACACTCAGGTACAAAAACACATTGGGGACAATATGGAAGTAAATTCATTTATATATTGGATTACTTCTATATTACTATTAAGGAGAAAAACACATTAACCTGACTTGTAGACGTCATATCTTTTATAAATATGACAGAGTACTGTATAATGAGTACTTTTGATCTTATGAAGCAGTTCTTAGTTTCAGCTAAAGCAACTTTTTTCCTGGTTCCTGAAAGCTGAAAACTCATTGATGCCATTTTTTTTTTACAAAAAAAAGAAGAAATCAATATTTTAAAAATCTTAATATTAAAAGGAACAAGGAAAAAGTACTCTTGCTTAACAATATGTAGCCTAGTTTAGGGCCTGAAACTAGATGATTTCTGAGCTCACAGACTGTAGACAGCACACGTTTTTATTCTATAAGAGCCATGTCTCTTACAACTAGGGATGGGTATCGAAAACCGGTTCTTGTTGAGAACCGGTTCCCACTGTTTCATGACGTCATCACGTTGCGGAGCGTCATTTACCTGGCAGGAAACACGGCGCGTAAGCGGCTCAAACGCTCAAAAGTTTGGTTATACTTTACGAGAACGGATGACAACAGGGCAACTTGCAATACTTGCAAAGTAGATATTTCATTTAAGGGAGGAAACACTACGAATATGCAAAAGCATTTGCTCACAAAACACGCGATGACCTTAAATGAATGTCGTGTTTTTAATTCCACTCCGGACTCGTGAATCTCAACCCAGCAGCAGCGGTAACGTTTGCACGTCCTCTCCCGTTAATGCGGCAGGTAAATAATCAACTAACAGTGCATATTATGTTAGCGCGATCTGCCTTATTACAAAACCTGCCATTACTGTGCATTTAGGCGACCATGATGAGAGAGACAGAGTCTGGCTCAGATGCTGGCAGCTCTCGCTGCAGTCTACCGTTAGCGTCTCCTTTCAGGCCAGGATAGACGAATGTTACCGAGCAGTGACTAAGTTTGTGGTAAAAGGCTTGCACCCATTTGCCACAGCAGATGCCCCCGATATTCGGTAAGTGAATGTGTTTAATTGTAGGCAGGGACATTTCTGGATATTCTTGTGTAATTGCTACAGAATAATTTATGTTATACTTTGTTATTGCTACAGAAGAATATTTATTTTATTATTTTACATTTACAATTTTTTTTCCTGGGGCCCCTTTGACACCCCATTGAAGAGCCGTAGGCTGTGGATCTCTTAAGATCTCACTGTTGGGCTTGTAAGGCCATGTTACTCCTAAATTTCTATCTTGTTCAAAGAGAAGATATAAAACAAAGTTCTAAGCTAATCGACCTTAGTGTTCTCCTTTTTTAAAGAGAATCGATAAGAGAATCGAATCGTTAAACAGAATCGAAAATGGAATCGGAATCGTGAAAATCTTATCAATACCCATCCCTACTTACAACCATTAATTATATATATTCAGCAATTCATCATTTAGCACATTAATTTTCATTCGGTCTGACTAATAAACTATTTGACAGCTTGAATGCAATTAAGCTACATTGCAAAACAGACTCCAGCAACAGTGGGACGTAGGACAGGACCCCCTGGTGGTGGCTGAAGCAAGTGGAGTTTGAAAGGCAGAATGACGGAAGAAGACTGAGATTTATAGCACATCCAGGGCTGATCGGCTCACATGGGGAGGCAGGATAATAACTGGTCATGATGAAAGAATTAAGTTTGACAGTGTTTAAAAGCAGAAGTGATGCAAAGAATAGATTAGCAATCCAAACACCCACAAATGCAGCCAGATGAATGAATACAGCTATCCCTTATTGACGTTACGCATAAGCCTCAACAAAAATGTCTTAAAATTGTGTTGTGAATGTTTATATTAAGTTCACAGGACTGTGTTAATGTGGAGTTTTTTTCCCTTTGTTTTTCTAATAGGGTTTGAGTCCAGGTTGCTATGACACCTACAATGCTGACATCGACTGTCAGTGGATTGACATCACTGACGTCTCTCCTGGAAAGTACATCCTGAAGGTCTGATTCACATGTCATGGTTTTGACCGTTCTGTGCCTTTTTAAAATACAAAACAATATATTATTGAGTTGTTAAAGATTGAAAATAGTAAAGTTTTGCCAAATGTTGTTGATTTGGTCATATAATTTTCACCTTCTGCACTGATGAGTGTTGTAATACACTCCTTTCCTGTCAGGTGACAGTAAACCCCAGACAGCAAGTTCCAGAGTCCAACTTCAACAACAACATCGCTCGATGCGATGTTCAGTACACCGGCACCTCTGCACATGTGTCCGGATGCACCGTGACAGCGTGAGAAACCTCTACGTTTCCTTTACTGTTAATTCAGGTTGATTTGGTGAAGCTGTGAAATAGAAGAACAGCCATAGAACCATGTGATTACATCACAAGAAATCAGCTGATGCATTTTAACATAAGGACGTCATTAGGTGTTAGCGAGACCTGCTGTGATATTCTGTCTGGAGATGGTGGCACTAACAAAAAGACAGGTGGCCGAGGTGGAGGTGGCAGAACTGAAGATGCTTCACTGGGAGACAGCTGGATGGACGGGATTAGGAATGAGTATATCAGAGGGATAGAGCAGGTTGAGCAATTTGGACACAACGTTAGAGAGGCAAGGCTAAGATGATGTGGACATGTGCAGAAGAGGGATAGCTGATATACTGGAGAGAGGAGCTAAATATAGAGCTGTCAGGGAGGAGGAAAAGTGGAAGACCACTAAGAAGATTCATAATTGTAGTGAAGGAGGATATGTAGAAGAGCAGTGTGGCAGAGGGGGATGCTAGGAAGAGGATGAGATGAAGATTTTTCTGTGGTGACACATTAACTTGAATATCTTTGGACTGTGGGAGGCAACCAAAAATACCTGGAGAGAACCCATGCAGGTACAGGGAGAACATGCAAGCTTCTTACAGAAAGACTCCAGCTGACCAGCATGTTGAAACCAAGAACCCTCTCCCTTTGAAGCGATAGTCCTAACCATTACATCATTGGATTATAGCCTGGTAAAGCCCAGACAGAGAGTGGGTAACTCACTAATCTGTGCTGCTTTGTGAAACAGCTCCTTCTACACCTGAGAAAAGATTCAGTTACAGACATAAATTCTGTACTGATTACTGATTTTTTATTATAGATTTTCCAAAACTAGAAAGTGAAGACTTCCTTTCAGGTATAAAGGTGCAACTGTGTTCTGTGATTGATGATCACATGTAAAAGGTGCAACTGCAGGTTTATTAATCAGCTGATTTGTCTAAGTAGTAAAAAAAAAAATCAACATTTGTTGTGATTCTTTATGTTGTTTCAACCTGTGGAGTTCCACCTTATTTCCTGACTTTGTTCTGGGGAACACATCCACTTCCTACTGTCTCTACAAGATACCCACAGCTGAGTTTAATATTTCACCGAAGCCAGAATTCTGCATTTTGCTGACAGAAAAGTAAACTTAATTTTACGTCTCTGAGTGAAAATACAGGATGTTTCTTTAGCTTTTATCTAATTTATGAATTCAGAATGACTGGAACCAACTACCTATCAATCATCAGTACCTTTGCTTTGCTTTTTGCAGCTATTGAGGTGAATCCCTGGATATGAGCCTGAAGATGAACATAGAAGACGCATACAGAGCTGCACAGGAGTTAAACTTACAGTTTGTTCGCATGTGAGTCAGATGATTCAAATATACACAATAAAAAATACTCAGGACATGGAAATACCTGAAATAGGGACGATATGCTGATTAATATTTTAGTATTTTTGAGTTACTGGGGTAGATGATCGATTTATGATGGATCCAAACCAGAGATGGAAAATAACTCAGTTTGTGGCTTTCACAGCAGTTCTGATTCATGACATGTGTACTGTATTTCTATATTGAGAGAGACGTTGTACTTTTTGCTTCCATACTACTACATGTATCTGACAGTTGGAGTTACTGGTTTCTTATTTTTTTCTTACTTTGCACATTTAGTTTTTATATCCAACATAAAAGTTTGTTTAAAGAAGCTACTTTTTACCCAAAGGCCATTAGATACACTTTTTTAGCCTAAATAATTTCAGGGCAGGATTGAGTAGGAATTTATTTGCCTTTATATCATGTTTTTTCTTTTAATTTAGTTTTCTCATGACCTCGTGCGCTTTTTCTATTTTAAACTGCAAAAAACTATTTCATGTGAGTGGGGCAAAACAGACACGCATGCTCTGTCTGCGCTTCTATAGACTGCTTCAGTATTAATTTAATGTTTGAAACTTTAAACACATTTCGATGACAGTTTCTTGGCATTTTTAAATATAATGGACATTTCATTTTTTCAGTATCCTGTACGATTTAATATGCTTTTTTGGTGCTATAGACTAGATTTTTGAGTTTTGGTGCTAAAATATATAAAGTTTGCACTTTGTGTTTACGAATTTAAAAAACGAACAAAAAAAAAAATCCTGCCTGTAAATCCTTTACAAGTGAGTAAGTGTGTGTGTGTGTTTGTGTGTGTTAACTGTGTAAACACAGTACACAGTGTGTGTGCCTGATGACCTGTAACCACACATACCTGCAGAGCTGTGTATAGGCCAAGCTCATGTCTCATGCTATCATCCTACATTTCTGCTTCATATCACACTAATAAAGTTTGCTTGAATGTGAAGTCATTCGTGTTAACATTTGTCTGTTTTAATGTGAGTTTTCACCGTGTCCACCGGCAGCTGTGGCTCAGGTGGTAGAGCAGGCTGTCAACCAATCAGAAGGTCAATAGATCTTCCTTGGGCAGGTTGCCCCTGATACATCCATCACAGTGTGTATGTCAATGTTAGATAAATGTCCTTAAGTATAGATAAAAGCCCTGTGTGAATGAGACTTGCAGTGCAAAACGCAAAATTAGGTAGAAAGGTGCTACATACCAGTCATTTACCGTTCAAGCCGTAGCCTCTGGGGCTGGAAAACGAAGCAAATGTCCATTTGAGGCTGACTCCAGAAGTGAGTCACTGCTAATAAATCCCCAGGCCAGCATTACAGGATAAAAAATAATGTTATCAGTCTCTTTTGGTCATAGATAGTTTCTTCCATAAGCACTAAGGTACAATCCAGGTACATGCTCCAGCTACGAGTGTAAAATACCAGTATTCCTTAGGTTGCCAAGTATTAATATTAGGCTGCATATTAAAGATGCCATATTATCCACATTTTGAAGCTTTAGCATGACTATTTTTACCACCACAATGTTTTTCTTTGGTTTTGTGTGCTGTTGTTTTTTTTAATCAAAAGCAACCATATTTGAACAAAACGTTAGCAACTAGCAAGCTTGCTTAGGAATCTGCACCCTAAAACTGCACGGGTGATCTTCAAACACACAGATACCCACTAACTAGTGCTAAGCAAAAGAGGAATATAATACAGAAATTTCATGCACCAAAACTGAAGCACAAACTCCTTAAATAAAAAGCCATTCATGTTAGTCAGTTACTTTAAAAATCCGAACATTGCTACAGCTGCCAGTGATAGGACACGTATACACACCCTGTAAAACTGGGCATTTTAACAAAACAGTTTCTGATGATTGATTTACTTTTGTACAATCATTAGTAGCCATTACAGGGACTGCAGCTTTTAACACTTCTCTGTTGCCTTCACTTTTCAGCCACATGATTGCAGCTTGGTTCCATTAAGCACATATTTGTGTAAGTGTGATAAATCTATACAGTACATTGATGCAACTTGCTAACCATTGGGTGACATATATAGCAACCATTCACAAGAACAGTCACATTATTATTATTATTATTTATATTACAATAAAAAGACCTACAATATTGAGAATAAGTTTAACATTCAGATGGTCCTCTGTGAGGAAGCCGTTGGTGATGGTGGGAAGGAAGAACTCTCGTTTAACAGATGAAGGGACAGAAATGAGAAAAAAGAAAGCTTAAAGAGACGAGGATGAAATACAAACTATGTGGCACAGTATTACTGGCACGTACTGGAAAGAAGCAGGTATAAAGAGTAATAAAAGTGTAATCTGAGTATTATCTTCTACTTGGTATTCTTGTCACACCGAGCCTTTACCTGAGGAAAACCTTTTGTGGTTAAACTTATGTCATTGACACCCAAAACAACCTGTCCGGTATTTAGATTGTTTCAAATATTTATTTATTTATCTGGGTAGATTGTCTCCATTTTTAATTATTAATGTTTTTTATTGTTAAATGAAAACAAAAACAAAGAATCTATGGATTATTTCTTTATTAGACATTTTAGCAAATAATAAACAATATAATCACTCATTATTTTTATATATATTATGGTACTATTTAGTGTGAATGCTGACTTATTTATTTATTTATTTATTTATTTATTTATTTATTTATTTATTTATTTATTTATTTATTTGTCATTACTCAGCTTTTTTAGATTTTAAGGATGTTTACTTTCCAAACTTGGAAAATTGTAAGTGCACTTTACCCTTCAGGTGAATGATTCCACCTTTTTCAGCTCATTCAACATTTTTAACTTAACATTCAGCAATTATTTCATTTCAGCTCAAAACATCTATCAGCATTCAAACTGCAGTTTCTTCAGAAAGTGCATTTTCTAGTTTTTTCACTTTCTTTCCTTCTTTCTTTCCTGTGACACTAGATGTCAGTGTTGAGGTAAAAATGAGCTGCTGATGCCTCGTCTAGTAAAGCAGAGGTTTACAGGCTGTTATTATGGAAACACGGAAACACAACCTAACATTTATATCCCATCTGTGGAGTAGCTTCTGCGACTAAAAGTTATGTAACTGTGTATATGATGTCAAATGGCTCATTTTAGAAGACAGATCCAGGATGCTGACAAAGAAACCACTGAATTTGGAAGTTTGTTTTAAATCATTGCGGTCGGGAAAATAAATTATCTTTCGCTCACTATTTAGCGTAAAAAGGACATTTTTCTTTAGTATATCTAATTTTTCGTGCCAGACAGACCATTTGTGAAGTTGTATTAATATTTGTGTTCAAAATGATAACAGAAAAAGGCTCTTGTTCAGGCTGGGAGAGGGTGAAGAACACTTTAAAATGTTTATGCAAAATTGAAATACTTGGGCTATTTTTTTTAATCTTCATTGTTTCAGCCAAACGTTAAGATTCATGACGTTAAAAATAATTAAAATATAGATTTAAGAATATTAGTTTAACATGAAATGAAACATAACAATAAGAACTGCCCTTATGATTCTATATAATCATATAATTACGATTAGAATGAAAACCCCATTCAGGATTTCAGTGTGGTCTTTATTCTAAGGATAACGGATCCATATAACGGACTTCATTTCCTTCGTCTGCGCTGCTGCCCTCATCGAAGATCGTCTATTGAAACAACGCCTCAGTTACCAGCAGGAAAAAGACACCGAGAGACTGAGCATAAGACAGACTCGGTGCTCCACTTTTTTAATAATAGCTTATTAAAATAAGTTCATTATTAGGATACTAAATATTAATAGTCAGAAATGAAAAAAAAAATTAAAGCGGGGTTTACATAGGCAGGTTTGAAAGGTAAGAAAAATATGGTTATTTTAAGAGCATTGGGAACAGTCTGTGTGTTGTGTGAACTTGATGTTTCTCCATTTCGGTAAATGCTAACTTTAACTCATCATTGTCCTTTTCTTTCTTTCTTTCTTTCTTTCTTTCTTTCTTATTTTTCTTGTTGTAAAATACATTTCTATATAATACTATACATATATATATATATATATATATATATATATATATATATATATATATATATATATATATATATATATATAAGAAGTGGACACATCTGGTCAGAAAAATCAAATAAAGGTCACATTTCTGCACATTATTCGTCTCCACTTTTATTAATTCAATTCTTGTAACAAAGTTGAAGATTCATTATTACCATTACAACAATTAATAATATTTATTTGATGTACTATCTACAATTTTATCTTCGCATTTCTATAAAGGACTTTTAAACAGTTATCAAAGCCTCTCAGCGCGGCTAATGTAACTCGATATAGGCTTGTCCAGCTCCACTCTTTCTCAGTTACATAGATAGGCATAGCTTTGATTGTTCAAATTGCACTTGTTGGACCTCAAAATGGTCCAAAGGAAAGAAAAACAGCAACAACACACCCCCCCTTCTTCAATTTCAATGTCTATGTTTCTACATGTGAAACACTGAATTAAAGCGTCTGACAATCAACCCTATAATATATTATATATCAGTCTTTTAAGTCTATATTTTGTCTCCAGCTTTTAGCAGTTTCTGTCACTCGGTCCCTTTTGCTTAAAACTCAAAGGCAAACTTCTCTCATCCTAGGATTGTTCCCCACTTATTTCACTTATTATTTTGTTTATTGATAACATTATTATTATGGTAATTTCGCTGTGCTTTTCATTTTAGTCATGTTGTTTATGTGGGTTTTGTCTTTTGTTCTTGTGTTTTTGGGGGGACTTGGGATCTTAATACGTTTACCTGCTTTACTACCTACTCTACGTTTACTAGAAAACACTTTTTGTAAACTCTTGTTTATAAATAAAAAAATGTTTGACATTATTTTCAATGCTATGAAATTTGTTAGATATTATTTCAAATTCTTTTGAAAATGTGTATTATTCTTGCTTTGCTCCTTAGTGAATAAGCTACCCCGCTGCACAACAATAGTAAAAGAAAACAAACACAAATTATTTATTTATTTATTTAATTTTTTATTATTTATTTATTTATTTTGCTTTATTTAGCCTAAAAAAATCAAAAAGAAAGTGAAGTTTGTCTTTTCTCCACACTACGTGGTCTTGGGAAATTTCCTCAGAGTGAGAGCTCACCCTGTTTCCGGCGCTTTGTGCTGCCCATATGTCAAAGTCTTTGTGCTTTTCAAGACAGAGAGGCGACAGAAGGGAAAAAAACAGCTGGATCCAACAACCATCCAGCTAGCGTTACCACTAGCAGCAACCAGCTCCTTAAACCGGCTAACCCCCCTCGGCTGCCTGACTTCCGAAAGGTACCGTGTCTGAAAACTGTCCGTTAACCGAGAGCTAACGGCTCCTTATTCCGACCGCCTTATCTTTTACCTGAGCTTTCTCTTTGACCCAATTTTCCAACTGCCAGCCTGGCTAGCCTGTTAGCTTCCACATTAGCTTCTTTAGATGCTGATTAGCTAGCTAGCTTAACTGATTAGCCTCCTGCTGCTTGAGTAGGTATCCGAGGATTAAACAAGCTGTCAGTAAGAATCATAGGAGCACACTCGCCTCCCATCCTTTGTTGTCATTTATAAAGCAGAAAGCATAGGGCTCTGTTGGCCTCTTTAAGTCTGCTTCATACTAACTGTCCTTTTAAATAAAGTCAAATGTTTCTCGTATTTTACTTTTATCTGCTTTTAAAGTGTTGCCATACTACATGTACAGTACTTTTAGTCATTTAAAGTACGCAAGTAGTGCTTTCTGATTGGTTTAAATCTTGTCTAGTGCGAAGACAATCTTATTTTCTGAGGTGTTGAAATCTGCAGATCTTTGATAAATTTACTCAGTTTTTACTGGAAAAAATAACTGTTATCTATCAGACTGCTTCCAACTAATATTAAGGCCAGAATAAAGTAAAGTAAAGTAACCACCTGTCAAATCAAACATGCGAGGCTACTTGAAAGTAGCTTTTATTTCTCTGGTGCAAACACTGGTTGAGGAGCTGAATGGCTCCTGTAACCACAGCAGTCCCAGGGGAGCACTGGTTGAAAACTGGCACATAATGCCAATGAGGGTTCTAAGTGCAGAAGCCTCACTTACCGACTGTTTCTGCTGGTGACAGGCAGACAATCAGAAGAAAGTTAGCTTAAAAGTGGAGGATTTTAAGCAGCTTGTTTGAGTGAGAGAAGATGAACTGGATGCCCTGATAAGGATAAATAATGAACTGTGAATGATGCCAAGTCCAAGAATAAAAATAGGGTGCTAATATTAGCTGTTCCTCTTTAATTGGGTAATCTATCATCTATTTTCTATTTTCTACTGCTCATTGTCTCCCCGGGTAGTGTCCATTTAGTCAGTTGTGTCATGGGAGTTATTGTTATATCCTGTGGCTATCATTGCAGTTTCTTTTGTCAGTGTGGGTTTTCTACTGTATGGACATGGATATTATGATTGTAATCCATGTTTTGAATGTCGTTCTGTATGCTGTCATTTAAATTTAACTTGGTGAGCTCTGAAGAAACTCCAGGTCTCGATTCTGTCTGATTTACAGCTTTATCTTGCAACCTGTGTTTGGCAGGGCTCAGCTGACAGTGGCGCTTGAACCCAACTAACCTCACGAGGAGTTCAGGGTTTTAGAGGTGCTGTGTGCATTCCCTGCTCCCAGTGGTCGTTAGATCACTGCTTCCATATCTATTTTTACACCAGTTCAACAAACAAGTCAGAACATGTAAATAAGGGAGACTTTGAGATGACGGAAGGTGGATTTTAGTTTCACTGATTTCCATGGGAAATGCGAAGTAGCATGCAGTAAATTTCTAATTACACTTTGAGGAAAGAATAAACTCCCATCCTTGTTTCTTGTCTTTCCTCCAAAACAACGCTTCATCTCTGATTATTTTTGTGTCTTGCTGTCTGGAAGGATTTGGACTCGTCAGCTGTTCACATAAACAGAGTGAGCAGACGTTTTTCTCCTTCCTTTTCTTTTCTTTAAAAGTTCTATGTTATTTTTGATGTCGGGTTTCGAAGCCTAAACTGTTGTTATCAAGGATATGCAGGCTCGACTCTTTCTCAAAGCTGCAATCAGAGGGTTTTTTATTTTGACCCGTTGACTCCCACGCAGTCTGAAAACAGCTCCAGTCTTACACGGACGCACCAGTTTGTTGCTTTCTGAACATCTTGGACTTCCATGACTGGACGTTTGTTCTTCTCAAAACATAAAGAAATCTCTAAGCGTAGTCTTAATGTGTGGTCAGAAAAACAGACAGATTTCTATTATTGCCTGGAAAATGACCATATGAATTTTAAATTACTTCTTGCTTTATTTTTCTCTGAAAGCAGTGTACAAGGAAAAAAATGTTAGTAATCAAAGATGAGAAAGTTATGTGGTAGAGTAGGGGTTAAAGCTTCTTTAAGGCGAGGTATGGCACAGCGGCACACAGTAACTTATTATATATGTGAGAAAATTGACGATTTTTCAGTTTGGTTCTAAATGCAGATAGCTGTAAGTGATCTCACATCAACAGGCTCCATGATCCCGAAAGAATGGGCCAAAGAAATGAAATGTTCCCTCAGAACATCTGGATCTTATTGTAGGTACACCACCTGATGACGTGAGAGGTCTCACAGTCTGACTCCACTGTAGCCATGGTGTTATTTTAGGTGATCCTCTCATGACTAATACTTCCATCATTGATTAAGCTGCAGATTTCTTGCAAATAATGGGGCTAACGTGCAATCAGTTTTTTTGATTTTCATTCTTTATTTCTAATTTGTGTGTATAGATATTTTTTAACATCAGCACAAATTTAGTCTACAAAGAAATCTTGCTGCTTTTTTTTTACAGCCACCTTTGTAACAATTTGGGATTTATTGTAGCTGTTTTGAAGCCTCTTTCTAAATGTGCATACATTTCATTGGTCTTGTGTGTATAAAATTCCACGTATAGCCAAATAAGATGTTAAATAAACAAATACAAAAAATGTTGACTTTGTTTGAGAATGAGGTAAAGAAAAATAGCTACCCGTCCCACTTGCAAGTAATAAAACACTGAACAAATGGCACGCTGCTTCAGATGAGAAGGATGAAGCTAGAAATCTGCTGTGCTGCTTTAAATCATATTTGTCCAGTTCCAGTTTCTTTATGTAAACTTGGAGGTTTTTTTTCCTCTCATACAAAAGATGGAGTCATGAGTTCTATAGGGTTTCATGTAGTGCAGAGAGCAATGCAGTTATACATGGATACATTTCTATTACTATACAGATAATACCTGATTTTCTTTAACTATTAAGTCAGGGGAAAAATCAATTACTGAAGCTACAGGCATGTCTTGGAGACATGAAGGGCAGTGTGACTTGTAATTTTCACTCTGTTTGGCCCTAAGAAATTCAGAAAGCCTGTGTCTAACCTGATACTCTGGGTGGTATTATTGTGTCCTCCTGTTGTAATGTGAGTCATTTTTGACCATGCGTATGTTCTTTAAATTGCATACTGAAATTGTATATAGCACTGTCATCATTCCTCTATTGCTAAATATTATCAGCTAAATAAAACAGTCTTTTTTTTTCTTTTTCTTTTTTACTTTAAAATTATTCTTAAAACTTTACTTTTTAAGAACATCTATATGAGGTTCAGGTGAACATGAACCATGGGATATAAAGGGGCAGGAACTCAATAATAAGCCAATGAACATTTCAAGAAGTGTATTTATCTCCATCTTTACAATAAAGAGAGATACACCCACTCCCATTCAGCTGAAACTGAACCTCAACAGTATCCATGTGCCACACAACATGGCAACATTGACTTTCTATTGCTGTTTGGCTATTTGTGTGAAGGAGCGGGCCACTGGGTGTTTAGTGAAATCTCCTCCTCTGTATAATGTGTCTATCTTTTGATGTCTCATCTTTTCTTCAGCACATCTTACTTTCAATTCTAAGAAGTATATTTTTCACTTTTTGGCAGTTTTTGGTAGTTATTTTGTAAGTGGGAAACGTAGAATTAAAATGGCCTCAAGTGTTATTATAAAAATATGCTACTAGTGTCATGGGCCTGAGTCCATGAATCAGTGATTTTGTGGTAAATGGCCTGTATTTGTATAGCGCTTTTACTAGTCCCCTCTAGGGACCCCAAAGCGCTTTACACACCCAGTCATCCACCCATTCACACACACATTCACACACTGGTGGAGGCAAGCTACAGTTGTAGCCACAGCTGCCCTGGGGCAGACTGACAGAAGTGAGGCTGCCATATCGCGCCATCGGCCCTTCTGGCCAACACCAGTAGGCAGTAGGTGAAGTGTCTTGTCCAAGGACATAACGACCGAGACTGTCCAAGCCGGGGCTCGAACCGGCAACCTTCCGATTACAAGGCGAACTCCCAACTCTCGAGCCACGATCGCTCGTGTTTGGTGTATTTATTGTTGTTGTTATTATTATTGTTTGTGGGCTGTTTTGGGATGGTTTGTGTTTTGGGGTTTTGGATACTGGGTTTCTGGGTTGGTGCTCCCTCTGTTGGTCCCTGGTGTTAGTGTCCCCTGTCTGATCAGGATAATCAGGTCCAGCTGTGTCTCCCACCTGTGTGTGATTTCCCAGTGTCCCTCTGTGTATTTATAGTGTGTGTCTGCCTCTGTTCCTCGTTGTGTCTCTGCATTACTCTGTGAATCCTCAGCGTGCTCTCTCTGCTGTCCTCCCTTCGTGTTCAGGTTTGCTATTCTATGGTTTAGTTTCTCCCAGTTTAGTTTATCCTTAGTTCTGTTTTGCCATCCCCCACTTTGTGTTCTGTATTCTTAATAAACCACCCTCACATCTTAGTAAGTGCTGCATTCGAGTCCTCCTTTCCACTCATCACAACGGCTGCTGCCCCAGTCGTGACAAATAGAGGTTTAAAGTAATTTACTAAATACCGGAAACTAGTCTGTGAGTTTGGTATCTATGAAGAGCTTTCAAAGCCAGTTTCATCTTTGATCTGATCGTTGTTATGAGCTCTGAACTCAAAAAAGAAATGTAAACACGATCTGATTTTAGCCATAACCATGTTACTCCCTGGTTACTTAGTCCTACCAGCTGGAATAGAACAGGAAATTACACAGAAAACACTGACGATTACAGCATTGGTGAGCAATATTTTATTTATTTTTTTACAAACCATACCAGCTTCATGGTCAGAGCTTCTTCTCTATTTGGCCGGATTTTCAAAGAAAGAGAATGGCACTGATGAATGACAGGAGCTGATGACGTGTCTTCTCTTTCCTTGCAGGATCTTAACTAGAAACAGTGCTGATGTGATTGTTGAGTTTTTCTGTGCTGTCATGTAAATGGAATCTGTTCAATATGTGTTTTCACATTCTCTCTCCCTCTGACAAAATAAGTAATTTGGAAACATCCCTGTGGGCTCTGGAGACTTTTATAGAGTTAGTATGTAAATTGATTAATGAACAAAAGTAATAGTTGGAAACCTCATTAGCCATCTTGGGCCTCAGTCACACCAGCCTAGAGTCCAGTTGACAACCCTATGACCAGTTCCAGAGTGGTTGCTAAAAGTTGCTGTGAAAACTATACTTGACCCAATCAGCCACATTCATGCAGGCCCAATGATTAGTCAGTGATCCCCTGGTAACCACAAGTTGTGAGTGGTTACTGGAGGTTTCATGTAGTCATCAGGTGATATTTATGGGCTCAAATTGTGGTCATAAATATTTTGTACTTGTAATTCAGGATTTGTATGTGTAAAAAAGATTTGTGTGTGTGCAAAAAGTACAAATTTTGACCCTACTTTTCTTCCTTTCATCTGATTGGCCAATGTCATGTCAATCACAAATGTAACTATCCAATCAGAGAACAGATGGGTTTGGCTGTTGGAGGGGTGCTTTATGGAGCTTCAGGTCCTTGAAGAGAATAAATGCCCTTTTACATGCCAGCCCAGCATTTTCCTTCACCACCACGAAGGAAAACAGTCTGTGGTCGTCCGAGTTTGGTGATTTTTGTGCCACAGGTTTACGTGCTTAATACAGGGACTTCCACAGCCTTTTCAACGTATTTTTTTTCACGTCTGCATGCAAGTCCAACTTTTGTTTTGAATGCGAATAGTCTCATTTGCAGTTCGTCTCACACTTTACAAAGCAATGAATGAAGGCATGCAGCTTACATGTGTTTATCATCCCTGAAATTGTCATGTGGTTATCCTCTACCTATGTTAAGAGGACAGAAAAATGTTGGAAATTTTAGGCATTTTAAAAATGAATTCCTATGTAATCAGAGGCCATGTAAAGCAGAAAAGTTTCCTAATGCGGGAGTAAAATTTTGCATAGCTTCATTAGATAGCCTAAAGTTATTGTACAAAAAAATAGTGAAAACTTTCAGATTTGACAGATTTTTTTTTTCTGTTTCTTGTTTCAGAGTTTGGCTTTTGTTGCCAGGGAGCTTCTTGCTCTTGTGTTTGTTGAGGTTGCGTGCTCATGGTACAAGTCACGCTGCTCTGTGATTAGTCCTGATTATCCTGCTGTGTGTTGCCTTTGATCACAACTGCTCAGTCAGATTGTGCAGTTGACAGTTAGGGCTTTTAAATGTGCGGCATTACCCAGTAGAAGAGGATTTGATTTGCTTCAAATAATCCCTTTTAGCCCTTTCTTGGTGGGTGAAAGAGAAAATTCTCCTTAAAATAGAAGTGACTTTGTTATTTGTTCTGTGACTTTGTTCCCGGTGCAGAAATTTGTCATATCAGTTAGAAAAAGATCATCAAAAAGCACTTTAACGCACATTTTCAGCCAAACTGTTTCCTGCAGCTACTTCCTGTGTTTTATCCCCACTGATCATATCACTGCAGCAGTAATTCCCAGAGGTTTTTTTTTTTTTTTCATTTTCATGATTTAAATGCTGCTAAATAAAAAAGCTAGGCAAAGAAAGTTGTGGCTTTTATTGTCCTGATTTGTATAAAATGCAACCCCCCCCCCCCCCCACCAAAAAAAGATAAGCGTGAGGAATAATTACCAGTCAAACCCAAGTCTACTTTTTTTCTTTCTTTACAAATTATTCCCATAAATTTGAAAACTGGACTTTTTTAATTGGCTCAGCTAAACCAAAAACAACAAGTCAAACATTCATCAAACACAGAAACACAAAACTGTCTATTGACTTTGAATGTTGATGCTGATGAGCACAGGGAAACCATTAGTGATATCCTGTTGCTTTGTTAGTGCTTTTAGTCACACATTGACATCTTGCCTTTTTGTCTGCAGCTGGTTGTGAGGCTGATGATGTGGTGTGAAGATGGAGGCTCCTGAATACCTCGACCTGGATGAGATCGACTTCTCTGATGATTCAGTGGTCAGTATGATATGACAAGCTGCCCACAGGGGCGCAACTACCAGCTGCATCTTCATCACCAGTAAAGTTTGATGGGGTTGTACGCAGCTAACAGAATATAAAGCAGTTCAGTCTTTGCGTATCTCTGGAGCTCAAGAAGATGATAGTCACTACCACCCTTCAGTTTACACACAGCTATGTAAATAATGCTAACTTTGCAATAAGCATATTTATGGTTGCTCAGTGCTTAAAAAAGATTATTATTTTGATCAATGATTAGCATGACTGTTGATTCACTTAAAATCATCCGCATTTGGTGAACTTCATAAAAAATGTGTACTTTTGCAGGAACTTAAAAAAACAACACTTTAAATGAAAGGCAAATAGATTAAAAAATGTTGGCAGTGCTGGAGTTCTACAGTAGAGAGTTAAGTTACATGCACACTGGAAGCAATTTGCAGGGACGTGGCATTGAGAGACTGTAAAAAGTGAATGATATTTGGCAACTTCAAACAGCTGTGGGTGAAATGACTAATGACAACATGACAACAAATGGGCAAGAAAACAACAAATTTTCAGGTGAGCAACTCAAGAGACTACCACTGAGAGTGTTAATTGACATATGATGTGCTAGTAAATACATTAGAGGTTCACTTGGGCCTGGATTGTCCACAGATAACCAGACCATGTCTGTGCAGATGGTGCCAGCAGCAGACTCAGGCAGTAACCTCAGATAAAAAGTGATGAAGAGCTGAAGCTGATAACCAACTGACACACCACAGAAAACAGATCAGGTTAAAGTCAGAGATGCTGAGACAAAGCCAGCTGCAGACAGCTGTTAGTGATCATTGCACAGGTTCCACAGGATGTAGGCTTTTAGGGTAGTGGCAAAGGCATGGATCAGGGATGCACTTTCCTCTAAGTTACAGTATAAATCAGCCATACACACTAACCCTAAGGCTAAGTGGCAGGACCTGTTTTATCTATCTGATAAATAGGAAAATAAAATAAATTAGCCAGCCCATAGCATTGTATCAATTTTGGATGGGTGGGATGATACAGGTGGCCTTGACTGTAGGATCGTGCAGTCAAGGCCACCTTGATTGCACGAGGTGGCCTCGAACTGCTCTCAGTTCTTGGTCGCATTTAGTCAGTGCATTTCTTTATTCCGTTAACTTTCATGACGGAAAGATTTGGACAGATTTTCTTGGCTTTGGGTCTGTGTAGGAAGGAGTTTGAAATTACACAGCTGTAACTGCTTCAAGTTACAATCTGTCAGTACTTAAAGTAATTGGCTAATATCTAAATATAACTTCCTTGCACAGCTGCTGGACTGCTGCGTACAATTTTCTGTCTTTTTTTTTTTTTTAATCTTTCCTCATCCTCTTACAGTATTCTGTCACGTCTCTGAAGAGCATCCCTGAGCTGTCCAGGAGAAGCGATGGTCAGGCAGAGGAGAGGCAAGGTAACTTAACAATAATATAATTACAGTTTGGCTTGAAACAGTTTAGATCAGATCTCTGATCATCCTGTCCTCCTGCAGCTCCAGCCATCAATTGGAGCCGCAGTGTGTCCTCCCACAGCAGCGGGGGAATCAAACCCACAGGGATTGCTGAGGTTCACAGTAAGTTCCGGCCGGTGAAGAGGGTCTCACCTCTTAAGCACCAACCAGAAACCACTGACGCAGAGACCGATGGTAAAGTCCAAGGTCAGGGGCTGGTTCTGGGGGAGCCAGTTGAGAGTAGTAAGGATGACCCTGACAAACAGACTAATGCCTCCTCTGACGGGCAGGGAGGAAAGGCTAAGAGCCTGGGCAGCAGTGTTGGTGTTGTTGGAGGGAGCAACAACCCCCAGGCTTTGTTTGGGGAACTGGAGCACTATGATCTGGACATGGATGAGATCCTGGATGTGCCTTATATCAAGTCCACTCAGCAGATGTCCACGCTGCCCCGTGTTCCCCACGACAAGCGGTCAGTGACGGGGAGCAACATAGGTGGAGGCACACTGGAGAGGAATCGGGGAGGAGGGCTGAAGAACTCCACTTTAACCCACAATGAGCCTCTGAGCCTGGGCAGCAGTAGTAGCTCACAAACTCAGGTGAGTCAGCCAGCATCTTTTATGCTTCATATTTCTGTTTGTATTTACAGTGCCTCTGTCCAGACCTAAACATATACATAAACAAATAAATATAGCTACTACTTTTGAAATGTGGGTTACAGTTGCTCCTGTACAGTAACATTAACAGATATAGACTAGACTATTCAACAATACAGTATGTTAAGATAAAAGGAATAGCACAATATATACACAAATCACCAAATAATAAATATCTGGGGTTGACAGATGTGAATATAAATAAATATCAAGAAAATTGACAGCAACAGTACTGAGTAAGAAAAGAGTGTGTGCAAAAAGATGTAACTATTGCAGTGTTTACAATGTGTTAGATGGAGGAGTTGTACAGGGAGATGGCCACAGGCAGGAATGATTTCCTGTGTTGTTCAGTGGCACTTTTAGGTAATCTCAGTCTCTCACTGAACGTGCTCCTGTGGCTAGCCAGCATGTCATGGAGTGGGTGGGAGGTATTGTCCAACATTGTCTTTATCTTGGACAAAATTCACTTCCCGACACCACTTTAAGAGAGTCAAGCTCCATACCCTCAACATTACTGGCCTTGTGGATCAGTTTATTGAGTCTGTTGGCATCAGCAATGCTCAACCTGCTGCCCCAGCATGCAACAGCATAGAGGATTGCTCTGGCCACAGCAGACTCATAGAAAATCTTGAAGGACCTCAGCTGCCTCAGATGACACTGGCCCTTCCTGTAAAGTGCAGTGGTGTTTTTAACCCAGTCCAGTTTATTGTCTATGTGTACTCCAAGGTATCTATAGTCAATGTCACAATGTCCACGCTGACCCCGTGGATTTCCTGGTCTTTCCTGGTCCACAATCAAATCCTTGATCTTTGCCACGTTGAGCTGCAGATGATTCTGCTCGCACCACGTGACAAAGGAGTCAACCACAGCCCGGTACTCGGACTCATCACCCCTGCTGATCCAACCACCACAGAGTCATCAGAAAACTTCTGAAGATGGCAGGTCTCTGTGCAGTGGCTGAAGTCTGTGGTGAAGAGGAAGGGGGAGAGGACAGTCCCTTGTGGTGCCCCTGTGTTGCTAATTACCATCACAATGTGGAAGACACACTTACTGTGGTCTTCCTGACAGGTAATCAACGGGACACAGAGAAGCATCCACCTGCATCGCTGTTAGATTATTTTTATTAATCCTTTATTTATCCAGGTAAAAAAATCTCATTGAGATTAAAAATCTCATTTCCAAGAGAGACCTGGCATCATAGCAACAAAAGTCACATACCACATAGGTATATAACATTATCACCCAGGAGAGTCAGCCTGGTGGTGTTGAATGCACCACCAGGCTATTTTTTGAAGTCAAAAAACACGACCCTCACAGTGCTCTCCTGCTGGCCCAGATGGGTGTAGACACGATTGAGCAGGTAGATGATGGCGTCCTCAGTTCCGAGTCGGGGCTGGTAAGCCAATTGAAGGGGATCCTGATGTGGTCTGACTATGGGTTGGAGCTGGTCCAGGATGAGTCTTTCCAGGGTCTTCATGATATGGGAGGTCAGTGCCACAGGCCTGTAATCCTGGGGGCCACTGGGATGTGGCGTCTTTGGTACAGGGACGAGGCGTGATGTCTTCCACCGCACTGGGACCCTCTGCAGACTCCAATATAACTGTGACTGTAATTTTCTCACTTAAACTAAAAGCTCACTTGGTGTTTTCTGCAGTATTGCGTTCTGTCACCAGTGAAGTGGTCTGACCTGAGGAAGTCCAAATCAATGGATCCAGACCTCCACCACCTCCACCGATCCCCAGGTGGAGGAGGTTACCAGCCAGAGATGTCTTCTGGCCTCCTTAGCTGCTCGTCCTCTCTCTCTTCTTTCTCTGATGCAGGTATTAAATAAATGTACTGTCCTCTGTTCTGTTCTTCCGTGCTAACATATATATATATACATATAAAGACATGACATGATTTTCAGACAAACTGCTGTCTGCACGGGTCTATCCAGACTCTCAGAGCCAGAGACCAAGTGTGGACCCTCCAGGGGGCCCAGGACTAATTTTCCCTCTGCCAGGGGGCAGCGTGAGCAGGCAGGACAGCTCCAAATCCTGGGCTTCTGCATCAGGAGGAGTGGGAGGTGGGTCAAGGGGGTTTGGAGGGAGTGGTGGAGCAGGAGGGGAAGTAGACGAGGAATCCAAGAAGAACCAGAACATCATTAACATCGTTAGAGAAGGACAGATCTCATTGCTGGTGCGTATTTCATCATATTTTGTCATCCTTCTCCTCATCAACCCGTCGTCCTTTACACTTCACAACCTCTGTGTTTTCTCCTCTTTGTCCTCCTTGTGCAGCCTCACCTGGCAGCTGATAATCTGGAGCTGATCAGAGACGAGGATGGAAACAACCTGCTCCACATCTCGGCCTCTCAGGGCCACGCCGACTGTCTGCAGCATCTCACATCTTTGATGGGGGAGGATTGTCTCAATGAGCGCAACAACCAGCAGCTCACCCCCGCTGGTCTGGGGGTCAAGGTGAACTTCAGTGTTAGACTGGGTGTATGTCTCCAAAGTAACATGCTTGTATTCAAGTGCTGGCAGAGATTCTGCTTTAATGACATTGAGAAGACAACTTTGAATTACATCAAGCCAGAGTACTGGCACCCCACTGTGTGGTGTGTTCAGGGTCACCCAGCAGTGTTGGCATTCAGCGGTGTCATCATGCATGTTACACACATTAACTGCAGTATCTTGTTTGTCAGATAAAGTCCAACAAAAGTGTAAGAAATGTGTTTATGCAGCTTCAGCCTTATTTTAGCTATGTATCTACCCTGCATGATGTGAATGTAATGTGCCTGTATACCCTTTAAGTCTTCAAATTCCCACTGTTCATACCTGCAGGTCAAAATATTAGTCCTCCTGAAAGTAGAAAAAAACATCTGTAAGCTAACAAGGGTATGCAGACATTTGATTGGTTACTGACAGCTGGTCAGTGAGGTCATACTGTAATAATAAGATGGAGGTTTTTGATAAAATTAGGTAAACGTTTACTCCAGCTCTATTGGCAGCCGCAGGATGTTAGAAAGAAAGAAGTTAAATGCCGCAAATATGAGCAGCTCCTGCTTTGGCAGCCCTGTAGTGGAAACTAGGCTCTTGATTGGCTGCCAGAAGGGAAGTGTGTTATCTGGAGACAAGCTCTGCAGCTGTTTGCTGATTCCTGATTGGTTGTTATTAACAAGACTGTTGTTTATATGCTTAGATTAACAGGATGACAGATTTCCAGCCACCTGGTCCATGCTGAAGTATGTTAAATGAATGTAGTCGTATTACTCACGTTGCAGGGGCATAAATCTTTTCACTGACTCATTGTGGGAACTTGGCTACTTTTTAGGCCACATATCAGTAGTACATAACAGTTTGGATCTAAAGACACAAATAAGTTCATAGCAATGGTTCCTCTCTGGAAAATATCACAAGAATCATGTTGTGACATTTTAGGAAGCTGTCTTTTCTCACTGTAACACTCTATAAGAAATAAATTGTGCCAGCCCTGTTCTTACTCCTAGAAAAACTCAGCTTATTTTAGGTGAAGTTGTTGCCCGCATGAAGAACATTCGGTAGCTTTTTTTCAAAGAAGCTGGCTGGCTAAATACTGATCTGGTCACATTGCAGTTTGGACATGCACCGGCTGATATGGCTCGAAGTGATTGAAACATGCGTGCGTGTTTGTTGTAGAATGGTCATCTGGAGTGCGTGAGGTGGATGGTAAGTGAGACAGAAGCCATTGCCGAGCTGAGCTGCACCAGAGAACATCCCAGTTTGATCCACTACGCGGCCCGATATGGACAGGTAATACACACACGTGCACATAAACACACACATGCAGGTGATGAGAGCAGTCGATTTTATTTTTTCCACATTACACATTGAGTGTTTTCATTCCCTACAAGTCAGTAGGTGGATATATTGGTAATTTATAATTTGCTTGTGACATCTGTGATTTCCAAGTGTGTGGCACAGCAGTCAATAAACAAATCAGATTGTTTGTCTGTTTACTTAGCGTAAGTTTAATTTGTGTGTTATTTTTAAGTTATCTTTTATTATTACCATGAGGAAAATTCATTCACTTTATTTAACCCATCCTATGAAATAGGAGTAGCGTAAAGCCGCTGTGCAAGGGACGACCATCTTAATAACTTAACCTGGCATGTTTTTGCTGTTGATATTCTAGTGTAAAAGCTAAAATGAAATGCTTGAATCACATGAACTGTTAAACTTTATTATGAGAATTTATTGCTGCTTTTAACTATCATTAACAAATAATGACACATTATCATGGTTACTCTCATTTCACTGATCCAATAAGACGATGAACATTTAGTTATATTGTTTTAATGGATATGCCATCTCTCCCTTCAGGAGAAGGTGTTGCTGTGGTTGCTTCAGTTCATGCAGGAACAGGCTATCTCTCTGGATGAAGTCGACCAGAACGGAAACACTGCAGTCCACATAGCAGCTCAGTATGGTCACCTCAGCTGTATACAGGTAACCTGATGTTTAAGTCTGTGATATAGCTTCAAGATTTACATCACTGGATGTTTTGCTCCCATAAATATACAGCAGGTTCTGCTGTTAGTCCGCCTGCTGTCAGAATCTGTGTGGACTGAATGACTTGAGCTCTAACCTCGACCTGCGGCAGGTGGAGAGTTGGTCATATTGTTTATTGTCTCAGAGCAGCTAATGCTTTGTCTTTATTCATCTGTTTCTCTGGTAATGTGTCATTCACGGGGTTTTTAAAAAGTTCTACTATCTTGAACCTTTTTTTCCTGTTCCTAAATATTGTTTCTTTGCTCGGAGATTTATCACTTTATCACCATCCATCACGCTTCTGTAGAGTAAAAGGTTAAATGCTCGCTGCAACATTCTGGTTAGTTCCTTTTTCTCTTACTTAACCTGACACAACACTGATTTATTACAAGTGTTAGGTTTTACACTTTTCGCTAATTTTCCTGCAATAGAGGCTGAGGGGTATTTTCTCTGTAGGTGGCACACCCTGCTGAAGGAAGGGCGGATATTATTAGTCTTGTCTGCTTCCTGCTGGCTAGCCCAGGCTGACAATCAAAATACTGATAACTAATGATATGGTTTAAATGAGAGAGCTGCTTCTCTGAAACGTCTGAAACTTGTGGGCTAGAGCTCAGAACTGTGAAAGGTTTGTGTTTGTTTATCCAGACTCTGGTGGAGTACGGCTCCAATGTGACATTCCAGAACCAGCAGGGGGAGCGGCCTTCCCAGAGTGCCGAGCGGCAGGGACACACCACTTGCGCCCGCTACCTGGTTGTAGTAGAAACCTGCATGTCGCTGGCCTCGCAGGTTGTTAAGCTCACCAAGCAGCTCAATGAGTAAGTTGATGTGTTTTTGCATAGTTTAGAATTGTAGTATTATCATCCTGTTATCTGAGTCTCAAATATGTCATAACCCCAAAATGTTCAGCTTATCACATTATGAGATGAGAACATCATCACCACTGGTGGTCATTAATAATAATTCTTTGGAAAAGATCCAGCCGTCCATTTTTTTTTTAAACTTCTTATTCACTTCAGGGTTGCTGGAAACTATCCAGGGCCATTTTTAAAAATGGCGGTTTGGATTTTTCTCTCATGACTTATCATTGACTGGTTAATCGGTGGCATGCTGCCTGTCGACGTCACATTTTCACATAGACTCAGCTCACATCGAACCCCAGCTGAGCAAGTACTAAAAAAGTACCTGATACCAGGTACTGCTATCTAATGGAAAAGCCTAAAAACCGAGCTGAGTCAAGCTGAGCCAAGATGAGTGGGTACTAGTAGAAAAGAGCTATTTGTGTCTTTGTGGGATATCTTTTATTAATTATTTGCATCATGAAATCTGTTTGTGTAATTGTTTTGAAACAGACAGCATTCAGACTTCAGTGTTCTTGGAAAAACACAGGAGCTGTCTCAGTGTTAGATCTGTCATATGTGTTGCATGTTTGTCATGTAGACAGGCGTCAGAGAGAATGGCCTTACAGAAACAGCTGCAGAGACTGATGGAGCCCAACAAGGCAGAGGGGACACCGTCCAGATCACCCAGGTAACAGGCACACACACACACACGCTCGGTGTGTAAAAGCCATACAGATGAAAGTTAATCATATAATAAAAGAAGATGTGGAAGCTAAGATCTGCTTAATGAGTCAGAGCTGGTAAAGTGACAAAGCAGCAGCTTTCTCAGTAGAGCTTGGTGAAGGACCACAATAACTTGAAAAACATAGACATGTGCCTTAGGTCATGCCAAACAAACAGAAATCGTTGCTAATGATTCCAACAGATCTAGCAGGTAACAGCTGAGCAACACACTGCTTAAATAAAAAGGCTGTGTTTTACTGTTGAGTGGTGTGTATGTACTAGGGATGTGAATAAGTAGTTGACTAAGCAGTTTAACACTGCTTTCATCGCTAACCAAAGGTAGAAATACTAAAGCGTTAAAATATGAACATGGAGCATGATCTCTGTCTCCCTGTCTGCGCTGCAGCTCCCATCAACCCTCTGTGGAGGCGTGGCAAGAGATGATGTTGACTGCTGAGGGGACTCCTGGTGACGGTCACTGGTTGGTTCGTCAGGGAGGGGTGGGTCCAGACTCCGTGCTGCGGCAGCTCCTGGGGAAGGACATGTCGGAGACACTCTGTCCTAGAGAGAGACTGCCTCCTGCAGGTGGTATGAGCAGAGAAGGCCCTGGGGCTCCTGGGGGCCGCAGAATTGGGCTGGTGGAGAGGAGAGAGCTCAAACTAGCAAGACTCAAACAGATCATGCAGCGTTCCTTAAGCGAATCCGATTCAGATGGTTATCCACCAGAAGAGGGCAAGAATCAGGGAGCTCCACCCTCAAACACACTACGACCTGATAGGCCATCCCACTTGCCAATCACAGAGGAGGAGCCGGTGTCAAACCACCTCCAACTAATGATGAAAAAGCACCTCCCCTCATCATCATCTTCCACAGTTGAGAGGAAGCTGGCATTTTCTCTCAGTGGATCAAAGTCAGTAGATAGCATTGGCTACAACCCGTCCCCCACCTCCAGTGACCCTGAAGCCACAGATGGCAAAACCCCAGACGTTCCAGGGGACCAGGATGCCACCAATGGCCAGAAAGTCGCAACCAGCCCCAAGAGTGCCCTGAAGTCTCCCTCATCTCGCAGGAAGACATCCCAGAACCTCAAACTGAGGGTTACATTCGATGAGCAGGTGCACAAGAGCTCCAGTCAGGAGGCAGAGCCAACAAAAGTGCATCAAGGGAAGGAGAGGACTCCAACAGGAAGTTCTGAAAGCAAGCGGCCTTTCGGGACGTTCCGCTCCATCATGGAGACACTGAGCGGAAACTCAAACCATAATAACAACAACAGTGGTGGTCAGTCGGGTTCTGCGGTTAAAGTGTCCACCATGCAGAACTCCTCTGGCAGGAAGTCAGAGAGTAAAAGCAGCCCAGGAGGCGGAGCCAAGGGCAAGAGCAAAACCAGTAACGTTTAACCAGCTAGTTCCTACTGAAGGGCAGAAAGCGCATAATGAACAGAAAGCAATCAAGAGCAAACAGCACGAGGCAGAACATGAGAAACGTAAATTAATTTACATAATTTGTGTGAGACATTACAGAAAACTGACCACAAATAGTGACACGGGACATAAAAATGCTTCTTGATAGGCAGACCTTACATGTTTCAGTGGTAATGTCTTAAGACAGGGGTGTCGAACTCCAGGCCTTGAGGGCCGGTGTCCTGCAGGTTTTAGATCTCACCCTGGGTCAGCACACCTGAATCAAATGATTAGTTCATTACCAGGCCTGTGGAGAACTTCAAGACATGTTGAGGAGGTCATTTAGACATTTAAATCAGCTGTGTTGGATCAAGGACACATCTAAAACTTGCAGGACACCAGCCCTCGAGGCCTGGAGTTTGACACCTGTCCCTGAAAAGCCTTCAGTTGATCCCAAGTGATCACTACGCAACAGTAAGAGGATTAAGGGGACTAAAAAGAGAGAGCATATTTCTCCCAAATTGGCTCAACTTCATGGGCTCCCTGTTAAATCCAGAATGTATTTTTTAAATCTTCATCCTTACATAGAAAGTCCAGAATGATCAGGTGCCATCATACCTTAAAGACCTCATAGTAAGGGTTTCAAAAAGCAGAATGAAAGCTGGAGAATTCAGCTATCGGGCTAAAGAATTAGCTCCCAGTTTGGATTCAGGAGACGGACACCCTGAACTGAACTGTCCACTTCTAAAATTTCCTTTGTAATAAAGCTTTTACTTATGGTTGGATGAGGTGACCCTGAAACATCCTTTTATGCTGCTATAGGTTCAGGCTGCACTTCCCATGATGCACTGAGCTCTTCTACTTGACTTCTTTTTATTCTTATATGTGCAACTGTTGCTCTCTTGTTGTTTGTAGTCTCTCTGTGTCCATCTTTACTCTCTTCCCTTTTGCTCCACCCTCCACCCAGTCACACTAAATGCAGCCCAACCCTAACAGCTGGAGGTCTCGTCCTGTTAAAAAGGAGTTCATTCTCCCCGTTGTCACCAAGTACTCCTTATAGGTGATTGTGTGATTGTTGCAGTTCTCTCTCTAATAATGATGTAACTTACAATAAAAAGCGCCTTTTAGATGACTGTTGTTTTGAACAGATACTGTACAAAGATATAAACAACTTATAAAAACAACAACTAGCTAGAATGTAACTGAAGTTTCTCATGTTCATTGTCTCAGATGTTTAGCTTTTGATTTGACAAAACAAACTGTTTCATGTCTTAAGTTCTCTGAAGGATTTGTTTTATTTGATGGGCTGATGATGATGATGATGCTGTGGTAGCTGATGTCCTACGGAAACCTCACTTCTCCATATTTCAGCTTTTCATGCATTTATTTTTTTTGTTTGTTTTATTTTGTTGCACAAAAAGTGTCAACATTTTCTAAATGGAGGTTTGGAGTTCCTGTTTCTCTGCCGCTGTTACTGTGCTCTGATCAACACTAAAGACGAACTTAGGAATATTAGTATTTATGTTTACACACAGTTATATGATTAAATTTTTTTATGTGGCTATAATCATGCACATTTCTAACGTGCAGCAGCACAACAACAAATTTTTAAAAACCACTGTATATATTAGTATTTAATTATGTGGTTTTGTTTGTTTTACATTATATTCAACTTTTTAATTTTGATTTTATCGTCTATGGCATGAAGTAGAAATTAGTAGTTTGATGTGTTTTTGAGACTGGGAGGTTTAAAGATGCACCTTCTACAGCAGCTGATAAACTGGCTGAGCATATGAACGATGAAGTGGGAAAAGAAAACGTTTAAGCTTTTTCCTTTTTCCTTTTTCTTTTTTTTTTTCTTTTTTCTTTTTTTTTTTTTTTTACATCTTTTGTGAGATTGAAGTTTTACAAACTTTCTCAAAGCTTGAAACATGAAGACTGAGGCTGTAATCTGATACTCCTATCCATTTTTTTTTCAATACTGCAACATTTTCTGGTTCAGTGTTTAAAATAGGAAACTTTATTTATCACGAGCCACATTTCCACCTTAATTTATCAGAACTCTTGCTTATATGTCTAAACTTTTCAAGTTTCCACCACGCTCTGGAAATATTTGGCAAATACAAGCCAGTCATTTATAAAATCATTGACTTACTATTAGCAGACCCACATTGTCGGGTTAATATTTAAAAAAAAAAAAAATCAAAAACATAACAATATATAGATTTAAAAAGTGAGCGTATAGTCGAACAATCAACAACACTCAGGACTGTAACCCCACCTTAAAAGATTAAGCCCTGCCCACTTCTGCTTCCACCTCGCCATACACGTGCCTGCAGAACACACTGTAGATGATTCTCAGTGGTTCGATGTAGCTGGCTGGAACCACTGACCATGTACTACCATGACTAATCCCTTATGCAATTACAGATTGTGCTCTTTATGTCTGTGAAGGTTCTCAGTCATCCAGGTCATCGTAGTCCTTTAATGTTTGTGCTCTGTAGTTGAGAAACGTCCATTTGTGTTCTGCAGAAACCTCAGCTTTGTTTTTAAGTTTTAAACGGTCTCCCTGAAACTACATTTTGTAGAATAACTGACAAGGTGTTTATCTCCCAGGAACATTACTGCATTAAAAATGTTGCAGCTCTAAGTCGCAGCATATATCAAAGATAACAATATGAAGCAGGACTAAATGAACTCAGTAAATGAGGCATTCCTAAGCTTTGGGACGTTTTGTGGTGCTTTCTTGTAATCCAAAAATGATTTGTAATTTTCTTAACATTTAATGTTTGACACAGCCTCTAGAGCCTCACTAGCGCCCTCTAAAGGCTTTTGTTTTTCTTGCTGTCCGATTGCATGAAAAGCAGAACAGATTACAGCCCCAGTTTTTTAAAAGCTGTGGGAAAAACTGGATCACGTCTGTTATGTTTTAAACACATGTTTATGTTCATTCAATTACTGTTACTGATGTTTCACAGTGGTTTGGACTTTATTCTCTAGTTTTTAATTCACATTCCTGTATATTTTTTGCAGTTTGAGTCAGTATCATTCTGCACTGCAGTTTCAGATGGTTTACAGTCACCTTTTTGCAGTTTTCTATTCCTCTGGCTTTGCACACTCGCTGTGTGTGGTGGGCTGCAGTAGTTGGTGGGTATCTGAGGCAGTGGGGCTCAGGAGGATTTACCCGCATCTAGTCCTGATCTGTTAAAGGAACAGTCCAACATTTTAGTTTGTCATCTCTGTGCACTTTGCCTCTGATTGGATGATTAAGTCTGGGGACTATGCATACAGAGTCTCTTCACTTCATGGTTTTTTTTTTTTTTTCCCCCATTTAATATTTATCTGAATTGATATTTCCCAAATATCTCACTCTTCACTGTTTAATTGCTAAATTTACAGTTAAGTGTAAAGGAGGTGTGACAAGATTAAAACTTTACTCTTACTCAGGACATAAAGGTTCCCATGCTTGCTTCACACCCCTTCCAGTGAGCACACTGGAAAAGACAAGGTGTCATTCGGCTTTAAAAAAAACAGTCAGATTTGGGACCTGTTATGCATTTACTTCTTTTCTGTCGTATACATACTATTACAGTGGTGGATGCTTACATTAAACAGAGTTTCAAGTAATTAAGTCAGTGTATGTACAAGTAATCCCTGAAACCCAGGCTTTAGACTCCCCTAAACACCCCATTGTCCTACAGGGTTGTTTTTCCTATTGTTGGGACGTCAGACACAGCAGATCCCTAATTCAGTCATTTCGACAGCTGCACCAACCTGCTGATCATACCTTCAGGTTTTCAGAAAGTTGCCTCAAAGGAGCTAAAGCAGCTGGGGAAAATATGGCCTTTTATATTTAAAGGTCTGTAATCATTCCCAAAGATTCAACATAACGTTCATGCTTTCCTGCCAAATTATAATTAGTAATTTGATACTAATTATAAGAAAATAATTTGTTTTGTTTTTATACAGTAACTTTAGCATAACTGAAGTCGTGCAAAATTTTACCATAATACTGTGAAAACTCTGAATTACAGGCCTCTAAAGCATACAGGGTTGGTGCTTTTTAAATTGCCTTATTTGTCCTTCATCACTTCAGGAGTACAGCAGATGGACACATGAAATTTTCAGGACTGAAACACAATCTTGAACTTTGTTAAAAACTGCAACCAAATTTTAAATCTGTTTTAAACCAACTCGAAGTGTCAGTTTTTTTCTGAGGATGAGGAATTGTTTTAATTTTAATTAATTTTTCATCTGAAATTTCGTGCAGCCAGCTGCTGAACCTGAGAGTCACCTGTAAAGTCTGCTTAGAAGGTCTGTGAGAAAAAAAATCATAGTATGAAGGCGCAGTGAATGAATCATGTCTTCATTGTGAAATGCCAAAGTTATTGTATATAAACTAAGCTGATTCTGGCATTTTTAATGTGGAATTACCAGATTAAATACTCAAATTTTATTTAATTTTTTTAGGTCATTTTGAATTTCAGACTTTTAAAAGTACAAACAAAAATCAATTTCCTTTAACAAAAATTTCCTGGGAAAATATGAACAGGCTGCAGGCCTTTAGGACCGTTATACCTGGAGCAGGTTGCAGGGAAATGTTTCAGCTTCCATTGCCTCAAAATATTGCTCGTTGCCAAACAATCAGTGTTCTCTTGGCGGGGCCGGCTGTGTTAAAGATTGTCTTTGAAATGAAGTTGTTTTTATCTGGAGCATTTTCTTTGTAGGCACTCCCTCAGGACAAGAAACGGGAGACAAACTGAACATTTGTGCTTCTAATGAACTCTTTAGAAGCACGGTTACTGTTGCTGCATCGACTTGGATGTTTCCTCTCAATGCAAAGAAAGAAAAACAATAAAAAGAGACGCAGTATCAGTGAATGTGGAAGTGGAAGTGTCTGACCTGAGTTTAGATTTTTTTTTTTACTAACCAATGTGTACAGAGACGGACGTCTTCTGTCCTGCTATTTAAATTGTTGTGAAGGCTGAAGACGAACTGAAATAAACTTTATTTCTGGACTTCCAGGTGGTGTCGGGTCTAATTGTTCACAATGGTGGGATGAATAATGTTCCTCTTTTTTGATCCCCGTTATCAGAGCAATATTTCATAAATATTACCTTCCCTGTATCATAGTGACACCTGAACTCTTATGTAGATATTAACTTACTGCTTCATTTAACAGTCATTAACTGGCTTTTTCATGTTTTATCAAATGACTAAAGAAAAGGGATACGTTTATGCCAGAAACCTTTTTCAATTCCTTAAGTCGCTTCTCTTAAACTGTAGATTTACTTAAAACTAAAATCACTTCCTGTCTTTCATATCACTGATTCTGTTTTCTAATAAGTGTAGAACCCCAGTTCCACATAGCTGGGGTGCTGCGTAATAGATGTGCAAATCTTGTAAACTAAACTTTATTCACAATAGAACACAGAAAACATATCAGATGTTCAACCTGAGACATTTTACTGTTTCATGAAAAATTCTAGCTCATTTTGGATTTGATGGCAGCAGCACATCTTTAAAAAGTTGAAATAGGGCAACAAATGCCTGGAAAAGTAAGTGGTGCTAAAACAAAACAGCTGAAGGAACGTTTTATTTCTACTTAGGTTAATTGGCAACAGGTTAGTAAGGTGATTGGGAATAAAAAGAGCGTCTTAGACAGGAAGAGTTTCACCAATCTGGAATTCACCGTGTGCAAGGGACACGACCAAAACTATATTGGAGGCGCTGCATTAAAAATGAGCGTGGTTCTGTCATGAAATCGCACCATGGGCTCAGGAAAGCTTCTAGAAATGATTGTCTGTGGACACAGTTTGCTGTGCCCTTCAGTGCAAATGTGAAAACGCTGCTTCTACTCTGGGTCAAAGGTCATTTAAAATGGAGTGAGAACAACCAGCAAACTGTTCTGTGGTCAGGTGGATTGAAATCTGAAATTGTTTTTGGAAAACACAGTTGCCGTATCCTCAAGACAAAAAGGAGAAAGACCATCTGGCTTGTTCTCAACACTCTCAGTTCAAACGCCTGTATCTCTGATGGTATGGAGGTACATTAGTGTCTATAGAGTTAGCTGTTTGCACATCTGAAAGGCAATAATGAAAGGTATACACAGGTTTTAGAGGAATATTTGCTCCAGACATTTACTGGCTGTTGTTAAAGTGTTGAGGTCAGAAAGCCCTGGTAAACATGAATTTTGTGATGTGGTACTTCCATCAAATCAAACTTACTTTTTTGTCTCAAATCTGTTTGTTTTTTCTCAGTTTAAGCATTTGATATGTTTACTTCAGAGCTTTGCTGAGAAGTCCTGACTTTAAGATTCTGGAGAATAAACTTTGTTCAGCCTTATTTTGATGGTCTCTGTTAATCTGACAAATAAAACTTCCCAAGTTTTGCAGCCGCCTTCTTCTTCTTCTCGAACAATAAATGAAGCCGTCACTGAGCCGTCCTCCAGCACCGTCAGAGGTCCTCTGCAGGTCCCAGGACCCCACTTTTGACCACGGCTGACCAAGATGGATGTCATGTGTGAATTGTGCTCACTGGTAATTTAATGGACAATACATAACAAAGCGTATATTTATTTCTGCGCGCTTCAGCAGCATCAAAAACAGTCACTTAACAGGGCAGGATTTATGGTGTTTGGGTAGCAAATTGGTCTTTGATGGTTCCCACGCAGGGTCAGCTGCTTCCCCACGGAGCCTAATGGGGTTTGCTCTAATAGCGTCCCTCAATCATCGCAGTGAATATGAAACATGAGCTCACCGGCTGACAATTAGCAAAACAACAAGGAGAGATGAGAGGGTGTGATATGTGAGGAATGCAGGATTTATTGGGATTTTTTTTCCCAAACACTCCTCGCCTGTTCATGCAACAAAAAATGAAAGCTATTTGTTTTCCTTTTTCCCCCCACCCTCTACTCTTTCTCTTCACTCCTTTTCTTCGAGGGGTTGGAGTGGGGTGGGGGGATGAAGTTAAACTGATAAATTAGACCTCATTTATTGGACAACAGTTTGAGTCAATACCCAGGGGCCTCCGCTGTGCAGTGTGGACGAGGTTCCAGAACCACTAATTGGATCACTCCGTGTGGATGGAAGGGGAGGGGCTGGGGGTGTTTGGGTGAGAGGGGGGGTTTAAGGGGTGGGCGGGACAGGCGGTGCATTTGGCCAACACTGACGCCTTCACACACACAGACGCACACACACAGAGTAGCAGTTGTCTTGCGGTGGACGTCCACGGCACACGCCACGAAAACAGACGAGACAAGCGCTTGATTTGACAGCCGGGGCGGAGGGCCGGAGAGGGTGGGGGGCTGCAGGAGTCATGTATAGATTTTTGTGTCTGTTGTTTTGGCTTATTTGTGTGCTTCTTTTACTCAGTCAATCAAATTTAATTGACACCGCTGGGCTATGGTCGGGGGCCCCGTGGCATGCTGGGATGACAGGCCTTTAATGCCAAAGAGAAGAGAGGAGGTTCTTCTGCCTGTGAAGGATGGAGGGAATGCAAGGGGGTGAGGGTGAGGAAGACGAGGGCAGAGGGTGACAATTCCTCAGCCCATCAACAGCATTAATTGATGTAACGACAGCGATGATGGATTCTAATAAATACAACCTTTAAGAAAAAAGGTAATTAGATGGCGTCCTGTGCAAAGCGCCAAGCGCTGATTCCAGACTGGCTGATAAACACCATTCGTCTTCCACAGCGGCCTTCAGACGGACACGAGGCATCATTTACATGCAGATCAAACTCAGCATTTGCATTTTAGCTTAAATGAGAACACAACAGAGCATCATGTTGCTTTGTAGCCTTACCAACAGCCAAACTTGGCCTTAACAAATGTGAAACTGTTGGTATCAAAAAGTGCAGATTTGATATTTCTCATGTTAGATTACAAGAGTTCTGCATAAGCCTGAAAGTGGCCAAGACAGGACCCAGTTAACCCAAAAGGTGCTGGGCAGGAGATCTGCTGTCATGTTTTTTATATTGCATGACTAATGTTGCTGTTAGCCTTAGTTTTTCCGTCGCTTCGTGTTATATAATATAATAATAAGGTCCATCTGTATGGCACATTTCACAACCTGCATTACAAAGTGCTTCACAGAAACTATGACTAAAAGAGGAAATTGTAAATCAGACAATAACGACGTGAGCTTCTTTTGGCAGGTCATTCCACAACTGAGGAGTCCTAAACACTCGATCATCTTTTGTCCTTAAGTGTGATGTCAGACCAGTTAACAGGTTTCTGCCTGAGGATCTGAGGCTGTGAATTGGTTGGTACAGGAGAAGCAGTTCTAATATATATCCTGAGACAAGACTATTAAAAGGCTTTAAGAGTCATAAGTGAAATCTTAAAATCGATTATGACCGGCCAGTGTAAAGGCATTAAAACTGGTGTAATAAGCCTTGCTGCAGCATTTTGTACAATCTGAAGTCGATTTAATGTGTTCTGATTTATAGCCATTAGAGTAAGAGGACACGAAAGCATGAATGATGGCCTGAGTGTCATTAAAACTTAATTTTGAAAGGATTCTTACAATATTCCTGAGGTGGTAGCACAGCTGGGTGAGATGAGATTAGGATCCAAAATCACCACCAGGGTTTCTAACAGCTGATTTTACATGTGTGGATAAAAGGCAGAGAGAAGATTTATTGATTCTTGGGTTCTTCTTGTGTTTTCCTTTTTTCACTGTGCTGTCTGTCTCGCTAGGCTTGGACCCTCTTTCAGTTTACTTCCTGTTTTACTTTGAAGGCTAGACCCTTTGTGCCTTTCTGTGGTTTGATTTGATTTCCCCCCCTTTGTTCTTTTCCCACCCTCTGTTATACCTGATTTAGTTCACCTGTTCATACCTGTTTCCCTCCTCGTGCATATTTAGTCACTGTGCATGCACTCAATTCTTTTTTTTAATGCAGTGTTTTCTGATGCTGGTTCTTTTTGCTTGGATTTGTCATATTTTCCCATTTTTGAGTTTTTTTCCCCTCTGCCTTCATTGTGTGGTATTTATTTTAAGTTAGTTTTTCACACTCCCAGGAATTCTGAGCTACTTTTCTGTTTTTTTTTCTTTTCTGTCTCATGACCACAACAAAGTTATTCATATGTGTATATTTAGCTCATGTTTGTTGCCTTTTCTTCAAAGGTTTTCCATCAATATATGGAGCTCAAGTGTTCCCTGGTGTTCTCGGGTCCTTTTTTCCCCCTTGTCTTTATCCGCGTGTCCTTATAAGGCTTTTTAGAGGCTGGTTGACACTTCACCCCTGTCAGGACTATAGCCTTCCATTCACCATCCAACCTCAAACAACTCAAATGCCTTTTCATCAACTGGCAACTTTAGGAGTTGAAAGATTAAGCCAGCATGGATGTGCCAAACACTAGAGTTCCAATAATAGCCTCAAAAGGGAGTTAATCTTCACAGCATTAGCACAGCATTACAAAGCGTGCTTAGCTCCTGGTACAACAATCTAACACAGACAGAATTTGTGCTCTTGCTGCCTTTTCAAGCATTTTAATCACATTATGCTGACATAAAATATGCCTTTTCAGGCAGTAAAAAGCTTTAAAAAGCTTATGATTTACTTTTAGTGAGGTAAATGCTACTATTTTATTTATTTTTCTTCACTGATTACTTGAAATGTGGCTAATGCACTTGTTTATGGTAGCAGTTTGCTAAGTAAGCTTGTTAGCATTAGCTGATTAACTCTCATCCACATATGGTTGCACAAAATCCAACATGGAAGCGTCCAAAATGCCAAACCAATGGCTCACAATGCTAGTCTATCTTGTATATGCACTCTGTGCTTTCCATCCATGTGTTTTGTATTAAGTGTGATCTTACACTGTTATGACGCCCATTAGAGTTGCTTCAGGCTTTTATCTAAAAGTGGAACGAGCAACCAAATGAATCTTTGCATGTAGGGCAGAAAAACATGTTTCAGTCTTAATGCATCACATTGAAACACATGAAATGCACAGACAGATGAATGACAGGACCCAAACCAGAGATGAGCCTGAAGCTTGGTGTGACAGGAAGTGGTTCAACAACAGGTGCATTTAGTTCAGGTCAAACTTTCGTTGTTCTAGGTGTGCACGGACACAGACAGAGCCTTTACTTAGATTTTGCCTTTTAATAACACGTTGTTTCATCTGAGCAGTGTTATTAGAATATGATAATATTGATGGCATACACAAGGTCTGGTGTGTGGTGGATCAGTCAGCTTGGTACAAGCTGCTGCAACCAGAAACAAATCTGTGTACCTAATGTAAAAATTAAAAAGATCAAATTCACTTTTAAAAAATGTAAATAGTGACCTGCTTAGTTTTATTGCGTTTCACTTATTTATGTTCCTCAAATCATTTTACTGTCACCTTTATGTCTTTGGACATGTGATCTACAGTGTGATAGTTCAGCCTGTTAGTGGAGTTCAGGGTTTATATTGTGAGCGCAGCATTTATGATTCAGCTTTGATATTGGCAGATGCAAAAAAAACATCATCATTCAGAGAGATAACGGGACTCCCAGCTGAGAGCTGCCATATGTTATAGTTAAATTACAACAAGGCTTTAAACTGAGGAAGTTACAAGAGCTCAAAGAAAGAAAAGACAGAAGTCTTCATCACAAAATGACAGGAGAAAATGATTCTTGCAGGTCTATCAGTATTTTCTTTCCTCATTGTTTGCATTTTTATGTGCTTTTTATTAATCATGGGATCTATTACATTTTTTAAATGCAATTTAATATAAAAATTAAACAATCTGAGTTTTAAAGGTTAAGGAAACCAAAACAGGTGGTTTTAGACCTTTTTCTGTTCCTTTATTTAAGTCTTGAGCTTTCTTAAAAATGATTTTAGAAGGAAAACTTCTAATTGTAGTTATCACTGCTGATGTTCATGGATATCAGCCTTTTTGACTGATATCAACACATAAATAATGTTTACTGGTGTCAGTAGCTAATGTTTAAGGATGAATGTGATGAAGTGCTGAAAGCCTCTGAACCAGTTCAGATATTTTCCAGTGATTATAATTAACCTGGCACAAACATGGACGTGAATTACAGCAAACAAAAGAAACTACCAGGAAGAAAAAATAGCGGGCAAGTTATTATTTCAATTTTAATTTCAATTTTTAACTCCAACACATCTTTGATTGTATTTCATTTATATATTTTTTTCTTCTGTATATTACTCATCGTTTTTTAATCTTATATTTTATCTGGAAAACGAGTGAACCGAGGCTCGGGTCAGCTGACATGCAGTCCCCCTGCACGGCCAGCTGGGGGCAGCATTGCAGAGTTTAAGCCGCTGCAGAAGCAAACTGACCCTCAGCAGCAGTTTCGCTCTTCAGCAGCCGTTTGGCATTTACCTCCTCTCTCACGCAGTCGATTTTGTTGATTCTGAGCATGAAAACAGCAGCGGCACCTTGTTAAAGTGTTTGTTCGGCCTGCAGACTGTTTGTCCCCGGAGAACCGGCTCGCTGGGAGCAAGTATCCCGAATAACCTGCAGTAAACCGGTGTCTTATTTTAATCTTTTTTTGCCTCTATAATTGACAGTGGGCTCAGTTTCCTTCCCTGTGCACAAACAGTTTGTGACCCCGGAGACGACGAGGCGATCGTTGATGATGTTCTGTAAAATGTCAGAAACACGCGAGTGTTACACCCAAAGAGATGATTGATTTCCCCCCCCCACCTCCCAATTTCTAAAATGTTGTGGAAGCGGGAAGCTTTCAGCTGAGAGGTTCTTTAATAAACAGCTGCTTTTCCCTCCGCACACAGACGTGAAATAGCCACAGAGGGAACATCTCGTTAACATTTATCTGTTTTAACACGAGAGAGCATCCGAGTATTTCTGTTCTCTGAAGACAGAATCTCAAATGTCACATCAGCATCGCGTGCGCGCGCACAGACACACACGAGAACTGTGTGATAAAAATCTCAGAGCTTTAAAATTGTATGTGCACTACTAAAATACACTTTCCCCTGATGTTTCTAGAATAAAACGCGATGGAAACTCCAAATATGAACCTCCATACTAATTTTTCATTATTAAGATTAGGATAATGAATTTACATGATCCAAGCATTTACAACAGTCAGTTGAGTCTCTAAGTATTTGGACATGACCCTGTTTTTTTTTTGTTTTTGTTTTTTAAAATGATTTATTTATTTATTTATTACTAGCTTTACTGCAGGACCTTCAGCAGCTGGTTGATTTGATGTGTGCTTTCAGTTTTGTCTTCAGTCACTGAAACTTAAGCTCTACTGTGAAATCTCTTGCCATTTATTTGCCTTGGGAATATCTTGGCTTGCTTTTATAGTATGATTTGCCTCATTAGCTAATGGCACTGTGAACCTCCATTCATTCGATTTTTCCAGCATTTGACTGACTGCATGAATCCTAGTAGAGCGTATAATTAACATAAACAGAAGAGTTATGGCTGTCCTGTTGTTTCATTTCACATAACTGCTGTTTCCTATCATGATGACGTCTGCAGTGCATGGGGCGAAGGCATGCTGACTGGACTGTGCAGGAGCCAGGCTGGGACTGGCATTTCAGGACTACAGCATATAAATGATTGGCTTCAATGAGACAAGAAGGGTCCAATCTATGGAGGTTTATTTGTAGCTCTTTATCCAACCAGCCACACCACTGATTGTTTTAAACTTTGCTTTGATCTGGGTCTAGAAAGAGTAAGGCGAGCTGCCATTTGTTTTCTGTTACTCCTAGGAGGTAAGCGCTTGTATGATGCTTTATTAATGTTGGGTCAGCTGGCTGGAATTGATAGTTCCTTTGTTTTCTAGAGATCTTGACAGAAAAGAGTCAACTGTTCTTCTTTAGGTTCTTGATGACGTTTCACCTCTCAGACAGTCATTGCTCTCATCTGAGATGCTTCTTTGGTTCTAAAAACAGAATGTGGAGAGTTACAGATGTTTAACCCCTAGTGGGGGTTTGTCTCCTTGGACATTCATGGGTGTCATTGACCCACAACTGATCCAGTCATAATAGTAGTAGCAGGGTGTGTGTGTGTACATGTTTAGACGTCTTTGCAAGGAAAGAAAATTGGGATGCTACTATACTTGTGGGGACCAACAGCCACTTAAAAAATGCCTGTCCCCACGAGTTTGAAGGCATTTTTGAGGTTCAAAATGTGGTTTTAGTGTCAGGGTTACAATTAGGTTATGGTCAGGTTTAGGCTGAGGGTTAGGATTAGGCATTCATGTTCGATGGTTAGGGTAAGCGGCTAGGGAAAGCATTGTCAGTGAGGTGTCCTCACTAAGATATGAAAACGAATGTCTGTGTCATTTATCTATTTTACTTTATGTGGCATGTTGTGAGAGTAAAACATGAACTTGAAGAGCCTGCTGTTCATTCATGTGATTCGAATCATGTGACTAAACCTTTCATCATCCCAACGCTGCAACAAAAATCATGATGTCGTTCTATCGAGACTTAAATCAGTTGTTTCAAAAAGTAACATAAAATAATGTTGGTTAGCTACACTGGAGTCAACAACAATTTCCTCAAAACAAGTTCACCTCTTTTAAGAAAATAACACTAAGGGCTCAATTATAGAAAAGCTTGACTTGATACAAATGATTTTTTTTGTTTTTGCTGTAAAATGGATCCAAAAAAAACCCAACCCTCCAGCAGCTGGTTTTTAGTAGTGTGTTTTATGGCTCAGTTTTCCTTTAAATACTTGCCGTGGATCACAGCGTGGACTCTCACACTGTAAAAACTTCAGTCCGAGAGGATTCAGTCTGTCATGTACTCAGACCCAAACCTCTGATCGCTCATTCTCACTCACTCCGTTATCTCTTCCTGAATGAAATAATAGTCAAATAAAACTCTCTCATTTTGCTGAGGGGTCCTCCGGGAGCCTCTTAGGGACCCTCGAGAGTCCCCAGACCACAGTTTGGGAGCAGTCGGTCGGGTCCGAGTTTACAGGCTGCGGTAATGATGCTTGTTTGTCCAGTGGTCTGTAAATCACACCAAAATTAGAGTTGTCACAGGATTCACTGGAGACACAGCAGACCATCACTAATACCTCTGCACCGTGGAGACACTCTATAACACCGAAACAAAAACACGCACACTCTAAAACCAGCCTGCAGAGGAGATAAAAGTAGTTTTAAACTGATACAGACCATCTTTAATAGGAGCCTCTGGAGTTATGACTGTGAACTGCAGACCCACAAAAGGACCATTTAAAATAGTGATACTAGTGATAATAGTAATTTCTTAATTTATTACTGTTTATTTATGTTTGTGATCAGTGTTGGACAAGTTACTTTGAAAAAGTAATTAGTTATAGTTACTTCTTCAAAAAAGTAATTAACGGAGTTAAAATATTGCAAAATTATACGTGGGGCAAATTATTGACAGCTGCCCAATTCACAAAGATTGTTGTTACATTAACTTTATGCTGACCCAATGTTGATGATGGTGTGATGAAAAGCAAAAAGATCTCAAATTAATTCTTCCTTATTTATTTATTTAGACCTACAGATCAGTGTGATTCAGAGTTGTAGGCAGTTGTATTTTTCATCCTGTGGCAGAATAACATTACAGACACTGAGAAGACTAACTTGATTTTTAAGGCTTTGTAGTCAAACTCGTTTCTGTAACCCAAACTTCAGTGTTTAAAAATTCACCCAGTTAAATCCAGTGTATTAGCAGTCAAAACACTACAGATTACTCAGCTACATGCTAAACATTGCCAAAAAAATCCAGACAACTAATTAAACACTGAATATATCATAACACTATAATAACATAACTAATATTTGGAACGACACTGATGAGAGTCACAGCTGACTGTCATCTCTGTCACTTTGCTGGACAGAAGGGGCAGGAGTTGTTCTTGCTGGACTGCAGCCACACCTGGATACAGTCTTTGTGGATGGTGTGAGAGCAGCTCAGTGGGTGGCGGCTTTCTGGGTCCACATGGTTCTGGCACATCAGGCAGAGTTTACGGGGCCCGGCAGCGTGTCCACTTGGTGCTGCTCTCTGAATGGGATTCATTGGCCTCTGGATGGGGCCTGGGGGAGTGGGCCGGCTAATGGGCCCCAGGGCTGACCTCTCGTTTTGGGCCAGCCTGAAGCCAACCTGCTCGATGACTTCCTCCATGGACATGCCGGCCAAGGTACCACGAGAGCTTTTTACCTGCTGGAGCAGAGACGTCAGCTGAGCCCTGTTGCATTGTGGGAACCTCGCACCGAGCTTCTCCAGGACTTTGTCCAGTTTGCCTGCCGGTGCAGAGGAAGCTGCAGTAGTAGCTACAGCGTGGGGTGGTGGGGAAGGAGCTACAGGGTGGGTGGCCTGAAAGGGGGGAGAGGGGGACAGACTAGGAGGAGGAGTCACCCTCACTGGGCCTCTGATGTGAGGCAGAAGCTGAGGGGGAGGCTGGAACTGAGGTGGAGGTTGATCCTGCAATGATGGGGAGGGTTGGAAGTATTGCGGGGGTGGGGGGTGGTGGTAAGGGGCACGGTACTGGGGATGGTGCGGGTGAGGGTGATGGTGCTGCTGCTGCTGTTGGTAATACTGTGGGTGCCTCTGCTGTTGGAGGGGTCGATGAGCTGGGTTTGAAAGAGGCGGGGCCATGATGTGTGGCTGAACCAGTGACTGCATCACCTGATCGAATCGCAGCTCAGCCTGTTCGAGAAAACGCGTAGTTACTAACAGAGCTGATGACAAGCAGTCGTCTATGAAGGAGCATATGTAGCATTTATCAGTATCTTTCACAAAGGAATAGAGAAATCTGATAACATAGATGGGAGAGTGGGATGGACATGAAAACACAAGGTGAAAATAAGTCTAAACCCTTTCTATCATGATGAAACAGAAATAAAGATTTAAAAAGGTGAACAAATATGGGAACTAATACAAAGTAAAGTAAATAAAGAGGGAAATTAGAGCCTCAAGTTGATACAATGTGGTACATTTAGTAGTATATTTATTTCACTGAATTCGCTTGAGTCTCTCACCATGGGAACCTGCGGTAAAGAAGGCACATTGATCCTAGGGAGGGACTCTAACTCTCGCCCCTGGTGAAGCTGCTGCAGAACCTCCTGGAAGCGGCTTTGGAGCTCAGCCTGGTTCCTCTTGACCAACGCTTCTTTCTTCTCCCACTTCTGTCTCTCATGAGAATACTGCTGTGGGAACTCCACCCTGAGTGCGTTCAGGTATTGCCCCACCTAGGACATAATCAGTCTCATGATTATCATTACTTATATAAATAAGGTGCCTGACAGATTATGATCTGTTTATCTAGAACTGGGGTCTAAACCTCTTTCAGCCAGGCCTCAATGCGAGCCATGGCTACGTCTCTCTGCTTCTCCACAGCTGCAATCTCGTCCTGCAAGGCCCGAAGCTGAGCTTCCTGTGCTTCCTTCCTCACTCGCTCCATCTCCTGCCTCAGCTCCTCCAGCTCTTCCTGCCACCTCCGTTGTTCCTCGCTTTGCTCCTCTGTAAGCGCTGTCAGCTTTTTTTCACCCTCCTCCAGCTCTGTGGCCAGCCTGATTGCCAGAGGAAGATGAACAGAGAAGAGCAGAGTTAGCAAGCAGAAAATTATTTTGTAACAAATTCCTCTTTTTAAAATTTAAATATATTCTAGTTTCTTTAATTTTCTGTCAAAAGGAATTAAGGCATTATCTTAGGTTTTATAAAAGTGTGACTTTAGCTGCAATTTTAGAACCTCATTTTAGCCTACCGATATTGCCATATCACAGATATATCACTGTAATCATATGTTGTCCTCTCAACCTTGAGGTCGAGGTCACTCCAACTCGTCCAACATTTTAAGTAGATGCACCTATGGTATCAATTTTAAGCTTGTATGTTACCTTGTTCTCGAGGCAAACTTAGGTGTTCAGGTCTAACATCATCTTAACTACAGTGGGGCAAAAAAGTATTTAGTCAGCCACCGATTGTGCAAGTTCCCCCACTTAAAATGATGACAGAGGTCAGTAATTTGCACCAGAGGTACACTTCAACTGTGAGAGACAGAATGTGAAAAAAAAAAATCCATGAATCCACATGGTAGGATTTGTAAAGAATTTATTCGTAAATCAGGGTGGAAAATAAGTATTTGGTCAATAACAAAAATACAACTCAATACTTTGTAACATAACCTTTGTTGGCAATAACAGAGCTCAAACGTTTACTATAGGTCTTTACCAGGTTTGCACACAAAGTATTGAGTTGTATTTTTGTTATTGACCAAATACTTATTTTCCACCCTGATTTACGAATAAATTCTTTACAAATCCTACCATGTGGATTCATGGATTTTTTTTTTTCACATTCTGTCTCTCACAGTTGAAGTGTACCTCTGGTGCAAATTACTGACCTCTGTCATCATTTTAAGTGGGGGAACTTGCACAATCGGTGGCTGACTAAATACTTTTTTGCCCCACTGTATAGGCATCTTTAATGTACAGTCTATGATCACAATGCAGCGATACAAAGTGAACAGAATTTGTTTTGTTGGGAATATGGTGGGAATATGGTTTAAGTCTTACCTGTTCTTCTCCTCCTCTGCTCTGTTTTTCTCAGTGGTCATCTCTGCTTTCTTGGCTAAGAAGTTCTTCCTGGTGGCTTTGGAGTTGTTCAGCTGCAGTTTCACTCGCAGAGACTCCAGTTTGTCCAGTAGACCCTTAACGCGCGCACACACACACACACACACACACACACACACACACACACACACACACACAGTGGTCAATCCCACAAGAGATTCAGAACCATAAACACATGCATGCATTGCATAGCTGTGTGTGGGTTGATATCTGATATCCTCGTGTTGGTGTTGTTCCCAGATCATCATACTAAATGTTGTTCCAGGATCAACATTGCAAGTGACCAATCACAATGTTGTGACGTCATACTTTTGCGACTTCGGGAAAAACCGGCATAAAACAAAAAACTGTACTAAAGCTGCGTGAAACCGCCTCTGTCCGCCGATCAACGGACCCTGACCCTAACCCTTTAATAAACAGTAAGCAGAATTGATATTGTCCTTGCAACATTGGAATTTCATAAATGCACGAATGGCTTGGCGCGCAAAAGAATAACGTCACAACAATGTGATTGGTCACTTGCAATGTTGAACCTGGAACAACATTTTCATGATGGTCTGGGAACAACACCAACACGAGGATATCAGATCATCCGTGTGTGTGTGGTGTCTCACCTGGTGTTGCCGAGTGGCCTCCTCCTTTCTTTTCTGCAGCTGTTGTTTGTACTTCTCGTGTTCCACCTCTTCCTGATCCTGTTTTTTCAATAGTTTGTCGTACTGCTCCATCAGGGTGGAGGTGTACTGAAACACGGCCGCCACGTGACTCTCCCAGTCGGGCTCTGTGCTGACACTGGACTCTGCTGTCATGCTGTCTGTCTGCACAGCCTGAGCTCTGTGTTTCAGATCTACAAAAGACAACAAGGAAACAACTTATTAGGTACAGAAGTAGTTATGGTAACAGTGAGACTTTAAGGAGTTTAAAAAGCAGTTTATGGTTTCTAAAATCTATTGCATTTTTGTAAATTGCCAAACTGCCACGCCACACTTAACAGACCTGGTATAGCAACTAAACAGCCTGTGAAATACAGTTTCTGTTTAATAAAATGTTTTGTCTACAAGTAAAAACACAGTGAATTTACAGCTTAAAACTAGATTTCACATTCATAAATCACCATTTCCAGCTACAAAACTCTTTAACGGCGAGTTCACTGCACTTTCTCTTATCTGGACCACATTATTTGAGTCTATCAAAGACCACTATGTGCAGACTTCTCAAATTCCCCTTTCATCTAGAAAACACGACACCAGATGTTGTTAAGCTCCACCGGGTATTCTTCACTGTTCAGCTGTCATTGTAAAATTCCGGCGCTTTACCTGTCACTCCCATTTTGGCGAAATCCAGTTCAAGGCCAAGGTCCAAGTCCGGGTCTCCATCCTGTATTACATGATGGTCTTCCGCTTTATCGTCTGAACCCTCAATAGCCGTTTCCGCGCTAGCATCCATGCTAAAAGAAGTACAAAAACGAAACTTAGTCTTTTGGATTCGCTTTTCTAACTTGACACAAACGTTACGTGTTCTGTAAACACCGAGCGAACTTACAACAACGTAGTGAGCTCCACAAAGGCTCTTTAAAATAAAACTTCGGCGATATCAGCTGCCGTTAAGATCCTGTTTACACCTGGCGCCAGCTACGAATGTGTGCACCCCTAAATGTAATCCGGCTGAAACACTTCAACTGTCCAGGGGTTCCAAAACAAAGATCTTCTATGTAGGTAGATAATTAGGTAGAAATATTTATTTATTTATTTATTTATTTATTTGCACAGGGACATATAGAAAAACTACAACTACATAGATACGACAGGAGTAGCAGAATTGAAATGTAAAGCTGGTGACTTTGTAAGGAATAAATTCATAATAATTAGAACTGTTATTTGCTACATTGTTATTTTTAAAATATAAGAAAATACAATATTGTTTAAGTAACAAAAATACATTTAAAAAAGGAATAAATCACTAGATGGATGTTTATTGGATATTGGATGTTTTTTTTAAAGAATAAAGTCGCAAATTATTTCTTTATTTTTCCCCTGACTAGTTGATGTAATTAAGTATTTATCTGTACACTCTAAAATTTTGATTTTCATATATCTAGCAGTACCTCTGCAAACATACAATGGTTATAATAGTGCATAATTATTTTATATAAAACCATTTATAAAAGCAGTTCATTTCTTTTTAATTGCATTTTTCTAAATGACCTTTAAAGAAAAAATACCATAAATGACTAAATCACATCTGTAGTTTTCTACTGTTAGCTTATATATTTCAGTTTAATTCGGTTTTTCTTTCTTCTTTAAATGAACTAAAATCCGTCCATTTTAAATATTTACTTTTTCTACTTATTATAATTTTCAATATAGTATTTACAATAAAAAAATTAAATAATGATACAAATAAACTTCAAAGAAAAGGTATTTTTCTTTCAATTTATGTTTCGTATTTTCGCAGAGAGGTTCCACAAACTCGTGGCGGAGTGAGTCCTCTTCTCTTTCCGCGCTGGCTCCCATAGGGATTCCTTTTATTGGTCACATGACAAACTGGGAAAACCTCCTGACTCCCCGCTCCTCCTCCTCCTCTCGCCCTGTCAGTCGACTGTTTTAGGGCTGTGTGTGTGTCTGTTAGCTAGCTGCTAGCCATCATCACCACAATAAACTGCAGAAACAGAAGACGGATATGGCAGATACAGCCAGGGACGCTCCACCGGAGCAGACCGACTTCCATGAGCTGGAGGACGGGGAGGAACTGTTCCCGGAGCCGGCCACAACACAGGAGGTGAGGAGGAGGTGATGAGGGGAGGCCGAAGGGGAGCTGTGGCAGGCAGGGCGTGATGCCTCCAGCTGACAACAGATGGAAACTTAGAGGAGGGGCAGCAGGCAGGCTGGACACCTTAAAATCGCTTAATTTTTGAATGAAGTTTGGCGTGTGTGGAGGCTTCTATTGCATATATCTTTGCACTGTCATCATTCACGAAAACGGCTAAAAATGCGAGGTGTTGATACACCAAACGGTGGCCTTCTAAGCCACTGTTACAGGAGCCGATAAGGTCTATTTGGGCTGAGAAAAAGCGCAATGGAGGTGTGTTTTCTTGCAGTCAGGTGACAGTCACACAGGTGTAAATGATACATTCAAGGCGGATTGGAAAAAACGGAAAAACAATAGTTTAGCAGATTAAAGTTTCTTTGTTTCTTTATGTTTGTGTATCTGAGCTGATTAAAGACAGTGGTTAAAGTTTGAAATTATTATTTGTCAAAATTATGTAAATATACTGGTGAAAGCAGCCCAAATATCAAGGTCAAAATGTTGAGTAATAATATGTAAAACGGCAGTTTTACTAATGCTGAACTAGTTTGTTGTATAGGGCTTGGCTTTGATAAGATTTAGATGGCATTAGTGGTCATTATTCCAGCCTTTTGTTTGATCAGTGGAATATCCAGAGAGTAATTACTGTCAAATATTTGTTGTCTGCAGCTTCTTAGACTTAAAGGTTGGATACAGTACTTTGTGACACATGACAGCAAGCTGAACATTTCTGTGTTTTGGTGTTGACTAGATTTGTTTGAAAACGGAATCTTTTTTTTTTTTCGTATTAGTGTTAAAATGTTTGTTTTTAAAGGGAGCTCAACAAAGCTGCAGCACAAACATTTGTAATGGCATTAAAAGCATAGACTGTAAATGAAAGATGGCATCATGTGAGCCCTCGCCATTTTGAAGCCTCACTTTTTGCATTTTGGCCACAACCATGTCAGGTTTTTGGAGGCACAAGTGGACGTATTTGGATGAGAGGGTGACATGCAAGATGTATGAAGAGTGAACAGTATGAAGCTTGGTTAGCTTAAAGTATTTTTAAAAACAAACTGAAGCAAAAGCTTCCTGTGTGTGCCACACAGCAGACCATATTATGTTTCAGATAATTGCAAGAGGTCACCAGCATCAACTTGATCGGGAGGTCCAGTTCAGTTAGCTAAAGCTTCTTGTGTCAATGAAAGTGGCCGTGCCCTTATTAACTTCATGATCATGGGAGGAAAAAAAGTTGGGTATTGACAAGCGCCAAGTGGCCCTTTGAGGAATAATAGATTTTTGCACCTCCTGTTCCCAGAGGTTGCTGCATGCATGAGAGAGCTTTTTTGTTCAGCTTTTACATTTGTTGATGTGTTCTTTATACCATCTTTGTCCTTTCTGACCATTTTTGACCAACCCGAATCACTGTGGTGCGTGTTTCAGCCTAAATAGAAACAGGCAGGTGCAGAAAAACGAATGAAGGAGCAATTTATATTCTCTTGTTCTATGATTAAGAGGTAAATAAAACAAATTACAAACCATGTTAAAGAATTTGCATATAGAAAAACAGGAGCTTTTCATAGTGTTGGAACCTCAAATCAGAAACAAAGTTACCAGCCTGCAGCAGGAAAGTGCAAACACACACACACACAGGTTCTCTTAAACGGGCCTCTTTTTGTCATGTCAACACTCTGGTTTTTCTTCCCGGTGATGATTGCCTTTCTTGAGTGTCACAACAGCACTCGTGTGTGTGTGTGTGTGTGTGTGTGTGTGTGTGTGTGTGTGTGTGTGTGTGTGTGTGTGTGTGTGTGTGTGTGTGTGTGTGTGTGTGTGTGTGTGTGTGTGTGTGTGTGTGTGTGTGTGAGTGAGTGATGCACTTCTGCACTTCCCCATCTTAGCAGCCTGGGTACAGTTTCATGGCCCACATGTTTCTTCAGAAGGACTAGTAAACTGACAGAGTGACCACTAACGTTTTAACTCCTCCTCTTTCCCGCTTTTGTTTTTGGTTTGCAGGAAGGTGAAGCATATTCTCTCTTGTGTGTTTCTGATCATAATCCACTATGTATTTCCTCCTATTATCATTTCCCCCTTCCTTAAACGACTGCGATCCAGTCTGACAGTTCTTCAGAAAACCCACCCCTGGTCACACTTGGTTTTAGTTTTAGAAAGATGTTGATTGAAACAATAATTTTCATGTTTTTGTGCTGCAGGTTTTGCTGTTCTATTTTCTTGTAGTTTCTAGTAAATTGAGGCCCTTTAACGATTACATTTGAGTCATATTTTTTGTAAGTTTCGCATTTGATTTTGATTCAGGGTCCAGATCAGCGGTTAGTTTTGTTTTCATGAATTATCCATCAGTTTCCTGTGATTTTCCACAAAGTTTGTTTAAAGCCTCACAGTTTTGTTGGAACTGTGCAAGTTTGAAACACTAGTTGTTGAATGGAAGCAGCTGCTCTGCTGTGTTTGTGTGCGTGCGGTGTTTCCTCTGACCCCTCTTTGCTTGCTGAGTAAGGAGGGAGGAAGCTCCTCGTTATCATCACTCATTTCCTCCTCCTGCCTCCACACTCAATTCTTTCTGTCCTCTCAGCTAAAAACTCTCCTTCGTTCGTTCTTCCCACTTCTCTCTTTCTGGGAGTCCAGCTGAGTTCTGTTTGTACAGGTGTGGTTCATTCAGTATTTTACCACCACACTGACCAGAGAAAGCTCCATCTGCCACCCTAATAACCGGCCAATCAGAACAGCCCTCACAGAGACAGCTCGATGTTGTTGCCCACATTGGCATTTGATTAAACTACCAATCCAACTTTGTGGGGGGCCTGGAGCCTATCCCAGCTACCACGGGCCGAGAGGCGAGGTAGACCCTCGAGGGGGAGTCGAACTCTGGATCTTCTTGTTGTGAGGCAACAGTGAATCAGTTAAACCTAATTAATCGGAACCTTTTCTCTAGTCATGTCATCAGCGTGTTAGAGATCAGGCGTTAAACTTGGAAACCTGCACATAAAATAATCTCCACTCCTAAAGCAATAAAGTTGCGACACACTCTACACAAGTGATTCATAAACTGTCAACTGCTCTGTGCAGTTGACAGTTTATGCTGGGAAGGAGTGTGTTTAGGTCACTGAGAATCACTTTCTTCTTCCCTGAAAAAGCAACGGAAGTGTCAGAAGACTGCATATGAATATGTAGAGTCTGTAGTCAGGATTGTTGGTGTCTTCTTCTTGTCTGAACAATCACGTTTGAGCACGCTCTGGTTGCGTGCAGGTAAATGGTTCTTGAGTAGAACAATGATGACCACATAAAGAAATGACCGCCAGTCAGTTCATCACTGTGAAGAATAGAGCTTATTAATTTGACACTGCTATCAAATCAGTACTCAGTATTTGCAGAATCCAAGATATCAGATTCAGTGATGGTGTAGCCCATTTCTCTGAAGTCCTTGTGATGTCTGTAGTGAGGCATGAGTCATTTCTAATCTTTGAAGTCTCTTGTTTCTCTGGAGGAGGCAGCCTGTTCAGCCTTTGTTGGTGCTGCTGATCGATCAGTTTTACCTTCAGTGTTTGTGGAGCAGCTGGCCCAGGCAGGAAGTCCTGTGGTTCAGCAGGATGGATGACACACACTGCTGGAACCTTTCTTTTTTCTCTTTTTTTTCTTTGCCTTGCTTCTTCTGTAGAATATGTTGAGTCTGCACAGCTTCTGTGCAGATGTGGCAGCTGCTCTCCTTCCACTTTTCTTCCGCGCTGGCAGGAAAGAACTTAAATTTGAGTCAGTCTGCTGTGACGTGAAAATGACACTCAGGCTCTGTGGAGTTCAGAAGTTTGCTGGAAGTGAAACAACGTGGAGTAAAGTGCAAACTCCAGCTTCAGTTTTAAGAGGAATTCAGTGGTTTCTGCTACACAGATGTAGGCTGTTGAAATTTCTGCTGTGCCTGCATTAGTCACCTTTTAACAGATACATATTAACCCATTAGAGCCCAGACCCATTTTTATTGTCAGGAAAAAACTTCGGGACAGTCAAAGTTGGAACTTTAACAGGAACTTTCCTCCATGTGTGAAGAGGCGATGACACACGTGTGACCCTGGGTTCTTATGAGTTAATATGAAGTCTGATTGTAGAAGCGGAGATTTAGAAGAAAACAGACAAAACAGTTTTGTTATGCTACTTCGAGACATTTTAAACTACTTTTTTTTTTTTTTATTAAAGTCTTTGCAATACAGAAAGCTCTCCAGACTTGGATATTAATAAAGTATTTATTTAACTGAAATATCAATGATAGATTCTCAGTCTACCAAAATCAATAGGTGATGAAAGGAAGCAAGGCATGAAATGGTAAATAATTCAAATCTCTGCACAATAAGATGTCATTGTGCACAGAATTAGTACATGATATAATTTATCATCAGGTCAAAGCTCCTTTGTTCCTTGTTGCACAAGATCTCACACTTTTTTGCATCTGTGTTAATGTGCAGTCCCAACCAGCCAGTTTAGCTGCTGAGGACATCAGCACCAACTCAAATGGACCCAAGCAAGACTCGCTCTTTGATGACGATCCAGAGGATCTGTTTGCAGGTAGGAATCCACAAACTCACTTTCACATTAAAATTAAACTCCAGTGACTACAAAGAGAAGGACAGAAATCTATGCAAAAAGGACCTCACTGTTCACCGTCTGTGACCTCAATAAAGTTGTTCCCGATGAGCTTTTGATGAGCTGGATTCCCGTATTGCTGAATACAGAATGATATTCATTTAGTAAATTATGGTTCCATTAGAGTCAAAACAGATGAGTCATTGGAAGTATGAAGCCTGAATCACACAGAGTCTCAGTGACTTCCTGTTGTGTCTCTGTGGTGTTATAGAAGCGACAGAGGAGGTTTCGTTGGACAGTCCAGAGAGAGACGTTCTGCTGTCCGATGGCCCATCGCCCGCCATCACCCCCATCACCCCTCCCACGTCCGTCATCACCCCTCGCATTGGCCACACCCACGATGACATGTTCACACACTCCTCATTTGATGAGGTAACGGCACTCAAAACTGGCTTTTAATACTCTGATAGCAGTTCCTCTAAAGTCTTTCTTAAACAAAGTGCTTGTGTATTTGTGTATTTTCAAATTGGAGCAAAAATTTAGTTCCTACATTTTATTTTAATTTAGATTAATTTCAGTCTCATGAGTTTGAGACTTAAAAGAACAAAAACATCTGTGACATAATTTTATTCTATTCTTCTTCTTCTATTATTGTGACATATTTATATTCTATTTTCTTCTTCTTATAAATTTGTTTATTTGTTCTAGAGCAAATGCATTTTCTGAAAGGCTCATTTTAATGCATTTTTTATCATCAAATTATAAAGGCCCGCAGGTCGTTTAACTTCTTGAATGTTTCTTTGTTATCTCAACAAAGGATTTCCAAATTGTGTGTAATAACTACCAGATTTAATAACTGTTTTATGGCAAGAGGCAGGTATACTCTCAGTGGGTTGGTAGACTGTCAGAGGTTTAGCACAGATTTAAATTATTTTACTTTGACAAATTTAAATTGCATCTTTTTGGCATATCGAGATGACTATAAGTGCTGGAGAAATCCATATAAATATTGTGATATGTGGTGTAGCGCCTGACTAGTTTCGCAGGTTAATGTGACACTGAATATGGTGTTCCTCAAGGAAGTATTCTCGGCCCTTTTCTCTTTTCATTGTATGTGTTCAGCAACATTATTACGTATAATATTGTCAGATATTTCTGCTGCTTGTATACGTAAAAATGTTTTAGAACGTCATGAACATAAAGAGAGGTCTTACATGTGGAATTAAAATACCAGAAAGACAGAGACTGAAGCAGCTGCTCTGTCTGAAGGCACAAGGTCCAGATCTGGTAACAATTTTAGACTCTGACCTGAATTTTATTAGACATTTTAATACGGTGACAAAAATGACTTCGAAACATGAGACAATTTTTAACTCCAGTGTTGCTGAAATGCTGACGCATACTTTTACAAGTGACTTAGGTTACTGCAGCTCACTTTGTACTTGACACCTTAAGAATGCTGACAGTTGGCGTTAATTCAAAATCCTGCTATACTTCGAACTCCAATTACTCGCTTATAAAGCCTTCAATGAAGTAGTAGCTTCCTTTGTCAGCAGTTGCCTTTCAGTTTATGTACCAACAATGCCTCTTTGATTATACTGCCTTACTCTTGAATTTAATGGCACTGAAGTGTGGAATGGCCTCCTTGTTGTATTTTAATTGCATTTTGAGCAGTATTAGAAGTTTGAATGGTGAGGATTTTAATGTTTTATTGTATTGTTATTTTCTTTATCTGTAAACCACTTGGGTTACTTTGCATGAAAGGTGCTAAAAATTAAAATTGGAATCATTGTTTCAAAACTTACATTTATTGGTCAGCTTGCATTCCTTCTGTTTTGGAAGGTGTAGTACTTTTTTTCATCCTTTCTTAAAGAAAACCTGCATTTATTTAGAAAAAGTATTTGGCAGAAAGTAAAGAAATCCCTGCTGAATGGGGAATTGTTCACACATATACTTCTGAGTGTTGAGTGGAGTCTAAAAAATAAATAAATCAGAAATGTTGTTTTGAAAAAGTCTCAGATTACACTTTATAACTTTCAATTTGATTCACATTTCTATTGTAATATTATCGGTTAGTAGCTAAAGGACATCAGTTGCTAAATATACAAAGTGCATTTTTTTTCCTGTTGTCTTCATTAAATATTCATCTTGCTGTTGTGCTGATGTCAGACACTAACACAATTTCCCTGGAGGAATAAAATTGGGAAACGTTTTGCTCCTATTTTCTGTAGATTGAAGAAGAGGAGGGCGGAGATTCTTTTGACATTCACATATCGGTGTCTGACCCAGAGAAAGTTGGTGAGTACATGGCTTCACATCATAACATATCCACGCAAAGATCTCCGAGATGCTTCCCAGAGCCAGAAATGCAACTGATTTTAGTGGCAGCATTACGAGACGGTTCTCTCACTCACTAAGCCTACATTTCCCATCAGCCCCCTGTTACTCTGCATTTCCTCTCGTCCGTTTCACATCAGCTTCTTCTGTTTTCATCAGCTTCCACCACAAATTGAGAGATGAAGAAAAATGCAGAGGAGACACCAACAGTCTGCTTAATCACAATCTTGGTCATCATGCAGGAAATTATTACACTAAGCATTAGCACTGGAGCTTTGCAGCCCTGCTAGATCCCTGAACAAACTCTGTCATTAGTTATTCAACAGGCACAGTCCCTTTAAATAAATATAAAGGTCAAACAAGGAACATTAAACAGTAAATTGCTGATGCTTGTCTATCACCGCAAGGAAACACATGAAACCAGTTTAACTAGTCTGGCACCTGATCAGTGTATTCCTGTTACATCAGTCAGATATTTGTCTTGGTGTATAATTACTTCTTTAACAGTGACTGTGTGTGTGTGTGTGTGTGTGTGTGTGTGTGTGTGTGTTTCACTGGTTTGTGTAAATACTAGTGATGCAATTGAGTAATTAGAGTAATTATTTTAGTGTGAATCAGCTTTCTGTGTGTGTTCCAGGTGATGGGATGAATGCATATATGGCCTACAAAGTGACGACCAAGGTGAGATTTTTATACAACATATTCATATAATGTTGATTTTTGTTTAACATTTATTTTTGTCATTTTATATTTCTAACATAAAGGTGGTATAGCAAGGGGGACTTATCATTCTCTTTTTAAACATTGCTTTAATGTTCAGTTATCTTTAGCTAGGAGAAAAACATTTTACTAATCAAAAAATCAAATTTTTTAGTTATATTTTTACAAAAAGTATTCATTAAATTAACTCTTCCTAAAAGCAGCGATGGCTGAAAGCTTTAGAGGCCTGCCAAACTTATATTTCAGATGTTGTTTTCTTCTACTCATAATTTATCGTTCTCTGTCTTTCCTTTTATGTCGCTCCTTCAGACCTCCATATCCTTGTTTAAGCGAAATGAGTTTGCTGTAAAAAGGCGTTTCAGTGACTTTCTGGGTCTGCACAGTAAACTGGCCTCCAAGTACCTGCACATAGGCTACATCGTCCCCCCTGCACCGGAGAAAAGCATCGTAGGTGAGTAAATGCAGCGCGACATGCTGCACCTGCTCGACTCCTGGGCAGATTTCAGTATCTGCAAAAAAAATAAAAAAATCTCTTCATTAATTTCATTTTAACTGCAGTCTAAGACCTGCACAGATGAAGCAAATCAGTCATTAGTCACAACACTGGGACGTGATACTCATCCCTCAGCCTCACTAAGAACAGAGCATTTGGGTCCTCCTCACCAACCATTTACAGTGAAGTCCACAAATGTTTGAAAAGTGTAACAATTTTAACTTATTATGTGAAAAGAAACCAATCTATGATTTATTGAATTTACCTTGAACCCCTGAAAATACAGAACTGTCTATGTATACGAATGTCTGAAATTCCAACCCCGTGACTTCAAGTTGAAGGTCTGCTCTTTAACCGCGTCTGGATTGGTTCATTTCAAATCTATTTTGGCAATTTACAATTATGACGCTGTCCAAAGTGTCTATACTTAACAATGCTTTTCTGTCACACCTGTCAGAGGGTTTGTATCAAGATAATGTGGGCTGCCCAGAGTTAAACTGCACTGAGATAAAGCCCCAAATTAACTGTCAGGGAATGCCCTGTGAACTGAACCCTGAACCACTAGACACACAAATGTGTCTGTGCTCCCTGGAGCATGATTATCTGTATTAAAAATATCCTTAAATACATCTAGCTAGCCAACCATTTAATTTAGCAAAGGACAGTAGATCTGTATGATGAGCACATGAAAGAGCATGTGGTCCATAACACTGCTATTAATATATAAAGATATTACTTTAAATAAATAGTAATTTATTGTCATAATGTTATTAATATATAAAGTTTAATATGTATAATGTTTACAGGAAATTTCATGTATTAATGCAAAATATTCACTTACGTGGTTTTAATTTTTAATTAATACACTGAAAAACAATATTAATGTCGGAGAGGAAAAGACTACAAGCATGAGGAGGCTGTGAGAAAACTGACAACATATGCATGCATGTGTTCATGTAAATGTCCCGTCCTTAACCTGTTTGTTATTCAGTTATGTTAATGAGCTTCTCCTCTTTGCAGGGATGACAAAGGTGAAGGTGGGGAAGGAGGACCAGTCATCCAACGAGTTTGTAGAGAAGAGAAGGTCGGCACTCGAGAGGTATGAAAGATTGTCCTCAGACATTTAACGTGAAAAATGAGTGTTTGTGTGTGATGAGTGACCTGCTAGCGAGCATTTTCTGGTTTATTATCTATAGAAATCAGATTACTGGGAAATATGAATCATCACAGCCCACATTTGCATTGTATCATTATCATGCGGTGATGATGTAACGTTGGGAGCAGTTTTAGATCAATTATCTCTGATGCTCTCAAACACTAATGGAGGTCTAAAAATGCACATCAGCTGCTAAACACTGTTTGTTTTCCTTTTTTTGTGTTTTTTAATGTGTTAGAAAGTCAAGAATATTTGAGGATAAATATAGATTAAATTATTAGACAACCTGACCTGACTTTTTTTCAGAACGTCATGCAGTGTGACTACCTGACAATGAATCCACATTTTTGCATAGATTTGGCCTCTTAAAGATATGCAGGCCTAAACCTTTGATCAGCCTGTTTCAGTTTAAGGGTTATTTTCAATAAATTGCATGCTCAAAAAATGTTTTGTCACACTCCCGTTTCTTCTTGTTGCATGTTGGAGCTCTACTTGGAATCTTGTTACAACCCAACCATGCAAAATATGACTTTTTTCCATTATTCAAGTGGTCTTAAACATTTGATCAGGACTGTATCAGAAATATCCAGTTAATTCAATACATTTGCAACTTTTTTGTGGATGCTTTTAGTCTCTTTCTGGATATTTTGTATTTGTGGTAGATGTGCTAAATTTTTATTTATATCAGAGTTATTGTTATGTACAGCTGCACAGTTTGTTTTCTGTCATTGTTCACCCAGAATGATGATGAAATAGGTATTTAATTATAATCTGTGTGGTGTTTCAAAAGTCTAAAAATGTGAGAGAAACAGAGCTACCTTAAACAGGGGATTACAAATATAAAGAAATGACTTGGAAATGTAAAAAAAAAAGAACTGAAGAGCTGTTGTATCAAACGTGGAATTCAGGCCTTTTTCACAGGAGACTTTTAATTTGCCTGAACCTTAAGCTGCTAAACTGAATGTAGCTGTTAGTGTTTTCAGACTGTAAATAAATGATGGTTAAACCACAAATATTAGGTGCATCACTATCAAAACCTCCATCTTTGTGTTTGTGTCTGTTTGTGTGTGTTATGTTGAATGCTGAGCAGTAAGGTGGAGGGAGGACGGGTGGGGCGGGGCTGACATTCTGCTGCCATTTACTGATGCTGTTTGATTGACAGGAAGGTCAGCCAGTGACAGCTGATGGAGCTCAGAGCTGCTGCTCAGAACTCCACCCTGATGGACGGACACACACACACACACACACACACACACACACACACACACACACACACACACACACACACACACACACACACACACACAGTTAATAAGATCACATTAATAGAATTTTGTAAAGTTAAAAACAAGTATACGTTGTTTGAAAAACACTTTTTTCCCCTCCAAAAGCAAATGCTGTGCAAACACCAAACCAACAATGGGAGAAGGTGGAGGGGTGTCTCCAGAATATAGAAATGTAAACTTTTGGAGGATTAAACAGTCCGATGGCAGAATAGAAGCCATCGTCGATGTGCTGAAAATGTTAAATACCTCTCTTTGTGGAATAAATTTAGCTCATTAAATCATGCACTCGTGTTGCTTTCAGAGCCCAAAGATTAGCACCCTGTGAGGGCTGCTGCCCGTCTAGAGCTCACTGCGTTCTCAGGCAGTTACCTTTGCTAGTCTCACATGGGCTCAGTTGGACATGACATGGACTTTGTACTGTGGTGCCGAAAAAGTAAAGCCTGTTTAGCATTATTGGATCAGACATTTCTCAAGGTCAGGTGTGGCATCAGTTAATAAGAGAGTCGAGAAGTGTAACAAATAGATGAAAAGATGGTCTACATGAGAAACCAGAATGGGTGGCAGGCCCGTCTCAAGCTACCAGTAATGACAAGGACACTAGCAAAAAGCAAAAGTAGAGAAAATCCTGTCAGGAGGGATAAGAGTCTATGCCCACCACCTGCTGAACCGTTCCCCTTATGGGGGGTTTTCTTGTTGCCTCTCTGGCACACCTGTTGTCACTATCATTTGCAACAAATGAGGGGCAGATTGATATCTCTTAAGTTTAACTGACTTTAAGTTTGCAGCCACACTTTAAAGATGACTAAAGAAGAGCCATAATTACTAAAATCATTTATTTTTCTCTGGCGGCTGCAGCTTCTCTCACACAACAGGGAAGATTCACTTCCCAGAACAAACCCACTCAGTGAGTTGGTGTACTGTGACATTGTTGAATAAAGCTCCGGAGACTGCTGAGGTGTTCATTCTTAATTTAAAAATTTCTTGCCTTTTCTTGCTGCTGTTGCTCTTCCTCTCTCGCCTGCTTTCTCCCTATACATGCACCACTGTTCCCTGACATGAGTTTGTCACTGGTCTGATTGACTCCCAGCAGTTTGATGCTTTTCTTTTTAACTTGTTACCTTTTTAGGAATGGTGATTTGTAGTAAAAGTCTGATACTGTGACAACCCCGACTTATAATATAAATTTTAAGACAATATTCCAAAATCCAGACTGAAATGCAAACGTTGCAAGCTTGATGATCCTGCCAGTTCTTGACCTATAAGCTGCCCATGATTTAGAGTTGTAATATCAGGAGCATCATCAAATATAAGTATTTCACAGCAGTGGTCAGATCAGAAAATGTGTAAAACTCCAGTGGTCTGTTTTGGATTCATTGCATAAGGCAGTGCTTTTCTTTAATTAGAGCTCCTTGAATGGCACGTATAAAAACAGAGCTGAGAATTGCAAAATAATGAGTTTAAACACCAGCCAGTCGTGTCAAAGAAGAAGCTGATTACTCAATGTCATCTGGGATGGCACCGGAAACTAAACTTCATAAAAAGAAAAGTTTATCTTCTGATTCATATTTCTTCTTGTTTTCAGATATTTGATGAGAACGGTGAAGCATCCCATCCTGCTGAAGGATCCTGACGTTCTGCAATTCCTGGAGAGCTCGGAGGTAAATAAGAAAAATTACACCTTTTGCTTGGAGATGTTGGACTCATCAGCGTCAGTCAGTGCAGGCAGGACTTCCGACAAACCTCAGCAAACTTGTTCATTATCATCACATCCCTGCGCTTCCACTTTTCCCTACTGAACTGATGTAGTTTTAACAGCAGCACTTCCTGCAGCCCAGTGTCTTTTGAATGTAGCGGTGGGCACCAGTCTGCATCATTATTTAGAAACTGCTTCAACGCTCCACTGCAGAAAATCAACACAACCTGCAAACCTGGAGTCAGACCTCTCTGTTCTATTTCTGGAGTTTAATTTTTACTTTAACGCTAAAAACTGAGTTAAAACTCTGAGCAGCACGTTCAGTTATAACATGCCGTTTGTTTGCGGTGAAACTTTTGAATCAGGTGAGCTGAAAAATCAATTTATTTCCCCACACAAGTGTTTGTCCATTTATTTTCCAGACAAACAAGAGATGGTATTTCATGCATTAAAAACGGCGAGCACTTCCACACTAAACCTTAATTGAGAGAAAACCTTTAGTGCAGCAAACTCTATGAGTAGCTGGAGCTGAGTATCGATATCCAGTGCTTAAGGATTTCTATGATGCATCACGCTAAAGCTGGAGACTGCAGAATAGTAAACATAGACTGTATAGAAAAGATGGTTTTAGCCACCGTGATGTCACTAACTCGTTAATGAAGTCTCGTTTTGAAGTCTTGATTTTAATTCAAGTTTATCTCACACTAAGGTTACCTGCACAGTGCATTACACAGACACAGATGTCTGCTAATTAGTGCCAAGTACATAATAGAATACTTTCACTCAACAAAATCCACCAACAGCACAAACACTGTACAGAGGTCCAGTTCACTCTCATTGGCTGAAGTCTAGTGGATTGCTAGCTACGCAGTTGATACAGATTTGATATTCAAACAGGCCTTAATAAAATTTAAAGGCATAAGTAAAAGCGAGAAAAACCATATACCTTTTAAAGCTGTCGCAAATGAAGTAAAAGGGAGCAGCCACAGCTTTATAAAGACTAAAACCAAAAGATGTGCCAGACTGTGAAGCTTCTCAGTTGCTTTTGAATCCAGTCTCAAGTGACGATTAGAGGAATGAGCTGAATGATTTCACTGTTAGAATCTGGGCATCGCCCCCTGCTGGACATTAAAAACAGTGCAAGTTATACAGGCAATGACAGCTGCCTATTTGTTCTTTTTTTTTCACTGACACTGGATTATCCACTAAAATCTCTTAACACAACTGCTGTGTGCTCATACACCTCATAGAACAGAGTTAAGTGTATAAGAAGTGGTTGATAAAGATGAACCAACAGGAACAATGAAATAAATAAACTAGAAATAGATTCAGCTAAATGTGTCAAATTAGCTGACATGTTATATCTGTCTGGACTGCTGTTGCATCTACAGTTGTACCAGCAACAACTGCTAATGAGCCTCACATCCATAAGAGACTATCTACTATTACACTGCAGGAAAACTAAGATGTCCTAACCCAACAACTGCTGTACCAATCTGATTTGAAAAACTCTTTCAGCATCAATAATCAAACAAATTAAACCGTGCATAATTTGGATGCATATGGTATTATTTATATAGTTTCATTTGCTATAATTGATATATTTTTTGCATATTTAACTGGGCCATCTGCACTGTTTCGACCGATCATGGTGGGCCGCCTTGTTATTGAGCCACCACAATTTGCCTAACAAGTTCCCCATAAAGGTTGTTTATCTGAATGTCCATAGGCCTGCTAGAAACAGAGCTACAGGATGACCATAGTTGAAAGATCAGGGTACTATTTTGATTCAGCCTGTGAGAACTAATGGCATCTATGTAAATGTCATCTTTCTTTAATCATACCTGAAGGTAGATTGCCCTAACAGAGCAAAAAACAAATAAAACCCTTTAAAAAAAAGGCAAAAAACAGGTCCTCACTTTTCCAATCTCTTCACTTCTTTTTCCCAACCAGTGGCAAAATGTCCCAACCAGGTCAAAGCCCAGAGCCGCTGCTGTGAACAGAGCTTTCCAAAAACTGCCTCGGGGCTTAACAGCCTGCGGCGTTTTCTGTTTCCTTGTTTTATTGTCCACTCCGACAAATCCTCGGCAACATCGGATTCAAACTATCCTACCCCCGCCCCGCTCCCTCCTCTCCTCCCCTGCTACCCACCTGACTGTTGGTGGGATTGTGTTGTGATACAGCTGCAGTCGTTGGGTCCAGAATAAATGGCTTTGTGTCACAGATTTAACAGGTGAATTGCTCGGACGCCTGACCGAGCGTGTCGGTCCGTCTGGCCCGCTTAATGAAACACAACCAGAGGAGGGAGAGGTGGAGGGAGGGGGTGAATGGCACCGAGCTGCAATTGAAAGCTATTTTCACCTCCCACCTCAACTCATTTACCCTCGTCCCCCCCTTAACTGAGGGCCCCGGGGACGCCGCCGTCCTCCGGCTGCTGCCGCTCCTGCTAAATGAGATTGGAGTGGGGGGGGAGTAAGCCGTCACAGGAAAACCCTGTATGTCTGGAAAAAGTAAACTTTTCCAGAATGAAGAAAAATGAGGCTGTTTTCAAATGGGTGTCCCAGCTTTTTCATTCTGATGCAAAGGATTCTGTGATGGTTTTTGTAGCCGTAAAAGACGATCAGCACATAAAGAAGCTGCATTAAACCTGTTTGTAGCTAAAATGTGGTAGACAAGACAATCAGAGAGGAAAGGAGAAAAGACCAGAGATGTTTGGAGACGGAACCGGAACGAGAAACAATAGGAATTGAAAAGTAGCAGGGGAAAAAACTCAAGGAACAAAGTGATCAGGAAGGTGGAAACAATCTAAATCAAAGAGACGGCTATTAAACGCAACACATGCAGTAAGGATGAGACTAACGAAAAGCAGGAATAAGCTGAAATGTATGAAGAAATGAGCCAAATAAATATAAAGGTAATGAGAACCTGAGCTTGTTTGTTTGTTTGTTTGTTTGTTTGTTTGTATGCTTGTTGTGTAGTTGCCGCGGGCTGTAAGCACTCAGGCTCTGAGCAGCGCCGGACTTCTGCGAATGGTCAACAAGGCGGCAGATGCAGTCAACAAGATGACCATCAAGATGAACGAGTCCGATGCTGTGAGTGACGAATAGAGAGGAAGGGGCGAAGGAGGAAAGGAGGAGGGATGAATAGAGAGACTGAAGGATGTACAGAAAGATGGGAGAATATAAGGAAGACAGAAAAGAGAGGAAAAAGATAAGGAAGGAAGGAAAGAAGAAACTCGACTGGGGGAATAAGGACTAATAAAGAGTGTGGAGTGGTACTACTGAAAATGAGGAATGAAAAAAGATTAAGAAGGGTGAAATGAGAAGGAGGGAAGATGGGATGGAAACAAGAAAATAAGGAAGACTAAAATGGGAAGTGAAATGCATTTTAAAATATAAGGTGTGGGTAGAAAGGAATAGGGAAAAGATGGAGGAGGGAGAAAGAAGGAAGTATAAACAGATGGTAGTGAGCCAGTAACTTAAGGAGGGACAGGAAGGACAAAAAGACAGAAGATTGGGAAAAATAAAGTAAGGAAACTCAAAAGAAATCTGGAAGTGGGGCGGAGCTGGGGGAAGGAAAGAATGAATGTAAAGCAAAGCAGGAAAATTAAATAAGGAGGGAAAGAAACAGCTGGATGAGCAAAGAATTGGAAATGGAGGCAGAGGTGAAAGTGACAAGAAAAGGGAAATAAAGTAGGAAAGATAACAGTAAGGAATGAAAATCAGATGGGAACACTGGATAAATGAAGACTGTTTTAATGGCTGGGTGTGTCTGTGTTTGTGTCAGTGGTTTGAGGAGAAGCAGCAGCATTTTGAGAATCTGGACGTTCAGTTGAGGAAACTTCACACCAGCGTGGAGTCTCTGGTCTGTCACAGGAAAGGTACGCTTAGTGTTTACCAAAACAAATGTGTTCTCTTTGACACTGTCTTCTTTGTTTTCCGTATGTAGACAGAGGCTGAAAACTCTATTAAGCCCAACAAAAGAAAACACCTGAAAGTTTTTAACATAGAAGTTAAAAATAAAAGTTCTGATAAAATGTCCGAACTCTTCCTCTGCTTGTGAGTAGAGACCCTGTAAAGTGGCTGACTCTTAAAGTCCTCCTCTCGCTCCCCTCCAGAGCTATCCGTGAACACGGCGCAGTTTGCCAAGTCGGCGGCCATGTTGGGGAACAGCGAGGACCACACAGCTCTGTCTCGGGCTCTGTCCCAGCTGGCTGAGGTGGAGGAGAAGATCGATCAGCTGCACCAGGACCAGGCCAACGCTGACTTCTACCTTTTCTCCGAGCTGCTGGGTGACTACGTCCGCCTGCTCACCGCCGTGAAGGTACCACTCACGACTGCTGAAGGTTCCCACTACAAACGAATGAGAGGTTAATCCGGACGTGCTGGAGCTAAGAAGCGTAGAACTACATCTGAGCTACATCTGAGCGACCAGATGTAGCTCAAGACTGTATGTCTGATAAATGGAGGATAAAACGATAGAAAGTGACATTTTTGTTTGTTTGTTTTTTAGCTTATTTTCTTCAATAAGATTTTCATTTTTTCATCGTTACAAATAAGAATGTGTTCTTAATGGCTGCATAAAGGTTACATCACTGCGCCATCTTGTGGTACAAGTAGGTTTTAGACTAATTCACATTACAGACTTGTTGGTCACAGCAGTTGTTTCTTCATGTTCTTTTGAGAGCTTTTGTTCATTTTTGATGGTTTTAAGAACAGAAATTACAATAAGTGTGTGTGTTTGCTCAGGGTGTGTTTGATCACCGTATGAAGACGTGGCAGAAGTGGCAGGACAGTCAGATGTTGCTGCAGAAGAAACGGGAAGCTGAAGCCAAACTGCAGTTCACCAACAAACCAGACAAACTGCAGCAGGCCAAAGACGAGATCAAAGAGGTAAGACGGTCGTTTTGTGAAACATCATCACCAAAAATAACATTTACTATGATAGAAATGACAAAATATCCCATTAGAACACATGGGATCATCCCATTTTTGATATTTTTGCTCATCTGGTCATCAAAACTGTTGCTTTTTTTTTTTTTTTTGATGCAATGATTTTCAGACTTTTTGCCCATCACAAATGGGAATTCAGTTTGAAAGCACACCCACACCCACACCGTGTCATCTGACATCTTTGTTTTGCCACACAAAGGCACTTTTTACAGCCCAACAGTTTGTGCATTAGTGTCACAACTCTACTTTACATATTAGAACTTTCAGCAAATAATCTGAATTTGGTTACAATATTAGAAAAGTAAGACATTTCATTGTGTTTGGGGGGTTAAAGAAGCACCATCCACCTGTTGCAGACTGTGTTTTGGGGAATCTTACAATTTATGCAATTTTATGTGGCTTTTTTATTTCTTTTAAATCAACCCGTTTTGTTCACTTTTTTTTTCTGTCACCTTTCCAAACGCTTAATCGGCGTCCAGCTGTTGGTCTTGCTGCTTTTGGATCAGACGCAGCAATCACTTGAAGCCAAATTTCAGAGGAAATCCTTGATTATCATTAGCCAGCTTCTCCCAAAAGATAATACACCTGGTCCTGAAGCTATAAGACTGACAGCTTTTATGATGCTGTTAGCTCTATTTTCTGTAGTTGGTGGGCTGCCTGCACAGGAGCGTCGTTTTAACATCCTCGCTGTCAGTCAAGGCCTCTGATGCGTCACCCTCTGATAATTCCGTCTAGTTTCCAAAATGAAAACACGACACACATAATTTTTTAAAATTTTATTTATATTGCTCGCTTTTTTTTTTTTTTTTTTTTTCCTCTGATCTCAAATTGCCATCTTTATTCCACCTGGACCAAATTCCCGTCTAATTACTTTCTAAGGTTGGGTTTTTACTCTGAAACCCTTCCGAGTATGATTAAAAACATATGGTGTCGTTCAGGAGCGACTCTCCTCTCTCTGTGGTTTTGTTTCTGATGGGATGCCCGGTCAGGTCGAATAAATGCACCTTCACGGTTCATTCATGTGAAAATATTTTGTTCTTTTCGTCCGCAGACTTCACTTGAACTCGGTACGACAAACAAGAGCAGAAGAGAACAGAAAAGTACTTTATTAGAGCGTCTGTTGAAGCTGTCACCACACAAATTCATCCTCCGTGCTGTCTGTCAGGATTCAGCTCACACACACACACAAACAGAGACGGTCGGGGGGGGGGTCTGCGCATTAGAGCCGAGCAGCTGTCAGATGTGGGGTTTTGGGTGGAGAAAGCGGGGGTTTTTTGGGTGAGGTGGGGGAGGCTGTCAGAAGCTGCAGACGAGGACAGATCACAGTAGAGTTACAACCAACATTTATTTGGAGCCGACGAGAGTTTTGCCGCCTGTCAGGAGTCGGGTTTTGGTTCACGCTTTGACAACAGCCAACAGAAAACACACACGAGCTTTTTCTAAAGTCCAGAAAAAGAGTTTTACAGCACGCTGCTGCTGCTGCTGAACCGCTGCTGCTCAACCACCGCTGCACACATCATGTTAAATGTTGACTACGCTCTGCTGGATTTTAGGTAAATCTGTTTTATCCAATCCCAGCGCTTCATTTAAAGAGAACTTAAAATCAGGGATGTCCTTCTTTTTTCTTTTTTTTTTCTTTTTTTTTTTTTTTTAAATGGTAAATGTTGTTTTTGGGTTTTTTTTTAAGTTTCTATTAGTTTTTGGTAATTTGTGTGTTTTTCTGTGCCCGTGCTTGCAGCATTAGTGATGTGGAAGAAACATTTCTGAAAGATTACATAAGGAAGGAAGTTGACTGTGGAGCTTAATGGGTCTCTGCTTTACTGCCATCCGTTAAAAACAACAGCTGTCGTGAACAGTCAACACAAAGTGAATCATATTGGGGTTTTTTTTTAATATAATGTCAGAGTGAAAGGAAGTTGTTTTTTTAAAGCTATGACGGAGCTGAACCTCCATATTCCAGATCAAGATGAATAATCACACAAAAAGAAATGCAGTATATCAGAGGTTATGGTTTAATAGCTCATGACTGGGTCTTTATATCCATACCTGAATGCTGTTTGACCTAAACAGAGTCTGACAAAAGTTGCCCCCATGTGTGTGATTTTGACCTAGATTTCTTACTGCACTTCTACTTCCTCTCATTCCTTCAGCGGTTTTTTTTTTTATATTCCACTTGGCTTCTTTATTCTAACACACAGAATTAACTTCAAACCTGAATGTCATCATAAGTTTAAGTTTGCCTTTAAACAGCTTTGCCTGGAAAAAGGATGCACAGTGGATGTAGCAATAAAAGCTTTCTTGTACATTTATGGCCACATTAACAGTGTGCTATGATACAAGAGTCTATTTAATGTCAGTATGACTCAGTAGATGAAAATCAACTATGAAAATTATGTATAATTGGTGTTATTTTGGGCTGTAGTTTCCTCTGTCACAGAGATGTGGACTAGTCTTTGGTGAACAGTCAGATTTTTAACCCACACTGCCCCCTGTGGGCAACACACTGAAATAACTATCAGAGTCTGTGAATCGGAGTCTGAGTTTTTTTTCTAAAATAATCTAAATAATCTTTTTTTTGCGCCAACACATTTTTTTTTCCCCACACTCAATTATTATTTTATAACACAAATGATCATTTCTGAGTCATTTTATTCCCATTTTTTAAAAAAGCTTTTATTCTTTCTAATTAATTTGTCTTTTTTTTTTAAAGAGTTGCATGAATGGTTTGATCATTTTTATGCTTAACAACATTTCATCCTTATTATTGAAAGGTAAAGAAAAAAAGAGCATGAAGGGAATTTTTTGGGACACACAATTACTATTAATTAACCCCAAATAATTAATTAGTTCATTTCCAAATTAACAGGATATTTTAACAGACTTTTAAATTTTTCGATTAAGGGCTTTCTTCAGTTTAGGAAACTTGACGTTGTTTTATAAGAAACAAGTCTTCCTCCTGTGTGATGTTTAACACATTACAGCTAAAACAAAAATATAATATATATAGATTCTTTTTTTTTTTTTTTTTGGTGGTGATTTCCTTTCTTCACTAGATGAGATCAGAAGGTTCGTATTTAGAAACCATTCTCGGTGAAAGACGCTCACTCTTCATCTTTTCCAGCCGCGGTACGACAGCCTTTTAAGGAACTCACTTGTTCTGCTTGTGTTTGCACTACAGGGTCCAGAGGGACTTGGGTCTAAATTAAGTTCTGTAGGATGGTTTTACTCTTTTAAAAATGCCCCTTCTGAGGTTGTGGTGCTGACTGATTGTTTTGTTTTTCCCCAGTTTTATATCAGATTATTTTTGGTTTGTTTTTTGAGTAACTACAGTTAAGGAATAAAGTAACCAGATTACATAAATAGTGGAGACAAAATACTTCCTCTCTGTACTCTCATGTCTATACCTGTCTGCAGACATCTTCACCAAGTCCATCTACACAAACCCATGTACATTAAAGATGATATGCATTTAATTGAACACTTATTTTTCTTGTAAAACAGAGAAAAATAGCAAGGAAACCATTCCTCCCAACAACCTAAAATCCCAGACTTCATCTTTATTTCTACGAACGTGTTATTTATATAGAGAGATATCTTTTATACTAATTTAGTTTGCATACAAAATAATTAGGATGGGCCTTTCAAGAGCACAAACTTTCTAGATGGAGAGGCTACATGTTTTTCTTATTTTCTGAGACATATATGCTGTTACAGTGGTGCATACTCAAGTTTCAAATGAGGTCAGTATATGTGCAAAATCCCTGTGAGCCAAAAGCTCAGGCTTCAGACCGCTCGAATCTGTCTTGGCTCTTAATGGTGTCAGTGAGCGCAGATATCCCATATACGGTCATCTCGGGCACAAAGAGCCCTCACCAACCTGCTGTTCAGACCTTTGGTTTGTTTGGGGCATTCGTTCAAAAGTTGGTTTAAAGGAAGGGTGTCCTTAAAGGGGAGGGCCCAAAACTTGTTTCAGATAGTTAGCGGGTACACTGGAACACAAATGCACCCCCCAAGATGAAGATTATTTTAAACTATGAGTCATGAAAAGCTAATCTGGAAGAAGCCAAAAATGTCTTCAGGAAATTTTAAACCTTTTTGTCATCATGTTTACTACTGATCTTTTATGATGATGTCATTTTGGCCATTTGCCTGCTGGAGCAGTACAACAAAAACTGGCAAAAAAGACATCACAGGTATTCAAAGCATTTAAAAGAAAAACATTTAGGCTGTTAGTGAATGTCTGGTGGATGGACAATCAAGCTGTTTTGTATTAGATTAGAAATATTTTATACACTGATTACATTTTTAAAATTACATGTTAATTAGTGAACTTTTTGCTCCTCCTTCCAGTCTTTATGCTAAGTTAGGCTAACATCACTCCATAGTGAACACACAGATTTATGTTTTAGAGCCATCTGAATATTTCAGTCCATAAAATACTTCAGATTTTCCAGTGAATGTGTCACATTAGATAAAATCACGAGCGAGACGTATGAAAATACAGTAACATGATCAAAGTGTTGAATTAAATCTGCAACTATCTAACTAGACATAAGCTGATAAATTATGTAAAGACATGCTCAGCATTTTTATTTTGTGTTGGAGGGAGGATTTCCTTTCCTTTCAGTGCCTGCATTTCTCCTCTGTGTTTTTGCTCATGTCTCTGGATCTTCCTCTATGATTTTGGAAGCTCTGAGCATTTTTTTTCCCTGCCTCTTAACTTTTGTTGCATTTTTCCTGCCATGCCTTCCTGCAACCAGGAGATTGAGGAGGTAGGACCTGCCCTGTCTGTCTGTCCATCCATCTCTGTGTTCACCTGCCCGACCGCCTGCTTCACACCTTTGAGTTGCTTCTCTTTGCTGTTTAGTTCTCATATTTATCAGTATTCATTTGTGGCATATTGTCATGTTACCCTTTTTTTCTGTTTTGCTGTTATGGCCCGTCACATGAATCAGACCGTCAATCTGAAGAGTTTTCTTACAGCCATCAGGTTTTGAACCAGTTTAAAGTTTCTCTCTTTGGGACCAAATGTTGACTCAAAACTTTCAGTGAATGGACAAACTCTTTCATGTGACATCGAGTAGTCTAGTGATACCCAACCAGACACGCTTGTACCACAGATCAGGTTCGCTTTGGTGATTTGAGCCATCTGCAGCTATTGAGACTGAGAATGCCCAACTTAAGTGTGGATTAAATGTTAAGCATACAGGAAAAAATGGTAGCTAAATCAAATAAAAAGCCAAACGTACCTTATTAATTGCTCAAATAAACAATGCTAGCTGGACCAAAGTGCCTTATTTATATGAAAGCAAGCTATGAATTACAGACTGACTGTTCAGTTGTCTGAAAAATATCATCGAAATCTAGCTTTTATATAATTAGTGGTGTTAGTATTCGGTTCAAATTGAATTAAATGAGAATATTTGCGACCTTATCAAAGGGGTACATCCGGCAGGAAGGTTGGGAATCGCTGATCTAATCAAAGTCTTTATAAGCATCCTCATAGCTTACATCATAGTTTTTCTTGTTTAGTTTAGTTTAGTTTAGTTTTTTTTTATCCATGACCACATAACACATAATAATTTAGTTAAGTTTCATTGTTGTTTTATCCTTTTTAAAGACTTACTGAACTACAACTGTCTGTTAATTAAATATTAGTAACCTTAATAAAAAAAACATGTAAAGTATAAAAGTCAGCTCTGCTGAGTCAGTTCTTAACAGGGAAATGTGATTTAGGTCTAAGCTCTTTACGAAAACAAATAAAATGCTAAAGTCGTCTTTATGAGCACCGGATCAAAGATCAGGATGAAAAATAAAAGTATGACATTAATTTGTTTCCTGTATTAGCTTAAAAATATATTAAAAATATATATTTTCACAGTCAGTCGTTCATTTAAACATTATTTTGTGTTCTTAATTCCTTTTTTTTAACACAAAGGAAACTAGTTTGTATAGAACACTTTAGGTTATGTACGACTAAATAGTTCTTCCTGTTATATTTAGGGCGCAGAAATGTTGGCATGAAAAATATCGTGTAGATGAACCTGTTACTGACATAATCAGTGTTCAGGTATTTGCAATGTGTCAAATATGCTCACAACATTTCCTGTGATAGATCCCATTCTAAATCATAGATCCCATTCTAAATCAAGTCCCAGTTGGATTTACTTCAGAACATTGTTTCTGTTCCAGCTTTTCCAGCAGGAGTTTTAATAGACAAAGTGGGCATTTTCAAATTTCATGCTTAAGATACATACAAGTTACAGGTGCACATAAGTCAAATCTGATTTTTTTTGGTTAAAATATGTCTTTGTAAACTTCAAACTATCAGTAACAACATCAGTAATTACTGATTGGTATTGTCATATTGTTTTTTTTCTTATTTAAACTGGCATGTGAAATCAGTCATCTAGAACAATCCTAATTATGATGCAGTTTTTAAAGCTGCACTTTTGCAGAAAGGCATTAAACACTTAATAATAACCAGCAATGTTTCTAAAATATGACAATGAAATTTAGAATTACAGAAATATTCTAAATGTAGTTTTCTCTTTTCCCTTTTTTGTATGTATGTGTGTTTCAGCTGGAAGGGAAGGTCCAGCAGGGCGAGAGAGATTTTGAGCAGATTTCCAAAACCATCCGCAAAGAAGTCAGCAGGTTTGAGGTGCGTGGGTGAATGTGAATATGAATCGGTGAACTGTTAAATGATGAAATGAGGTGGGCAAATAAATATACTTTTTATGTCATTTTCTAACAGAAAGAGAGAGTGAAGGACTTTAAAACAATCATTATCAAATACCTGGAGTCTCTGGTTCAGACACAACAGCAGGTAAACAAAACTGTTAGTGACATTTTTCATCACAACTAAAATACTCTCGAAACGCTCTTTTAAATATAAACTTTAAATTAAAAAAACCTTTTGTGTTAAACTTTGTAAATATCATTTATTGATATGAAAATTAAAAAATGTTTAATTTTCATTTGAGCAAGATACATATTTTTTTGTGTAAAAACTGTCTGAAAATTGCACTTTTTCAGAAAAGGTAATTACATATTTAGAATATAAGATAAAATAAATTGCATATCTGAGTACTGAGGACTGATGTCAAGCTATAAATTTTGGTGTCTTTTATTTGACAAAGAAAGATTAAAAACACGGATTCTAATTTAGAATATAAATAGTTATATGCTTTATACAAATATTTAGCACTTGTCTCCATTTTAATTGTTATTTTGGGAACAGTTATGCAGTTAAAAGTAAGGAAATTACAACCCAAAACCAAAACAACAAAACTGGCACCTACAGGCTTCCATATAGTGTGGATGGAACGAACAAAACAAGTTTTCCATAAAAATGAAAGAAAATGCCTTGTGTTTGTCTCCTAACTGAATATTTCTTCACTTTTTTTCCTCTTTCAGCTGATAAAATACTGGGAGGCTTTCTTACCTGAAGCCAAGGCAATCTCATAGAATCCGATCTACTCACAGACAGTCCTGACTGGCTCTTGTCAAACTACACTACCCATAATGCACATGTCCTCCTGGGTCCTTCCTGCTCCTCCTTATTAAGCTCAGAGTAAAGAAGAGAAGTGAGGCAGCAAATCAGCTGAAATCTGATAAAGTTCACAATGTTTAACTCCTGCCCCCCCCAACCCCCCCGCCCCCCGCTGTGCTGCGTTCATGTCACGACTGAGGCTTTGGAACATTTAGAATAATACCTTAGGAATGCTGATACACCAAAACTGATTTCTGAGTTCCCTTATTCATTTTTATGAAGTCTAAAATCTGCAGGGAGCAATTCTTTGGGTTGAAAAGTCGTATTTTCGTAATAATGTGAACGCAGCACGGGTTATGGCCCTGGTGAATTTTCTTTTCTTTTTTTTTTCTGTTTTTAAAAATTCTGGTTGATTTTGTTTCTTTCCTTGTTGTGCATGAGGAAAAAGGTGATTGCAGAAAGCTATTTAAGGGCTTTTTACACAATAATGATCAATATTCAAACTTTTGACTAAAGAAAATTTTTGTTTTTGTTTTTCTCCATAAGCTTAGCATTTGAAGGCATGTTTCCACCTTAAAAATGTGGAACGTAATTCACATATATTTGAGATTTGAACTGATAAAACAAGATATTCCCTTAATTAAATAAATAAATGAAAAATAAATTGGTAATTTTGAAAAAAGGAATTCATAAGAACAGTTTCTTTGAAGAAAGCGTTTTGATCCTCTCAACCGAAATATTGTGTCTTTAGTTAAATGAAGATATTTACTTTTCATTTCTTTTCTGATTTTCTACTACCCACGAGTGCTGGCAGTTAAGGATGTTAGGATTTCTGCACCTCCAACTTTAATCTGCCATTCCCAGTGACCTGTGGGGAAAAACAAACAGGACCCCTATGCCCAGCTTACCTTATCGCCAGTTAAATTTCATCCAGTTTAAGTCACCAGTTTATTTTACTGAAGGAAGTTTTTGCCTATTTTTTTTTTTTTTTTAAACAGTTCAAACTGCTGAGTCAGAATATGCGCTTTTATTTTGAAGTTTGGATCATGAGCTGTGAAACCGATCCAGAGTATGTGATCAAGGACGACCGACTGCATCGTGTTTGTGTATTGTGTCTTGTTACCTCCTGCCACCTGTTCTTTCACTTCCTCTCATTCCTTTCAGAACAAGAGCCTGTGTTTTTGTTGCTGTATGATCGTAAGTGAAGGCAACATTTTCTGTTTCTGTCCTCTCTGAGCCAACAAGAGCAGAGAAGGAAGACTCTCACATGCTGGTTTGGTTCATTGCTGTTCTCGAGAAATTATGGATGGAAGTTTCTGAACAAAAACTTTTAGACAGTTTTTTGGGCAGTTAGTTTGAAACCCTTTTGAATATGAATAGAACTTAATACGCTTCAGTGGACACTGTGACATAAAAAAAACATTTTCTTCTTTTAATATTTTCCACCTTTAAATGACAAATTTACCAAATTTCTTGGCCAAAATATAAGTCTAAATAAGTCAAAATTTCAGATTATCTGAAAATTTCAACTTACTAAGTCAAACTTCTGAGAAAATTTGTTTTCTTTTGCTTCTCCCAATTCTAATGTGAATCTACAAGAGCTGCAATATCGAATGAAACATTAGTAGCCATAAAAAAATGTGAATGTTGATTTTCTTACGACTTGAAATCATTATACGAATAAACGATAATGCGAGAATGCCCCTCTGTGGCAGATTTTCTCTATCTCTGTGAAATCATGCTTAATATACACTTAATTACTACCTTATGAAGCTTCAGTGTGAACTGGGCCTTGGTGGTTTTCTTCCTGCTGCTCATGTTCAGCGCAGAGAGGAGACTTTAAGGTTTTGAGTTTTAAATTAACAAGAACTGATTAAATCAATCAGAAACTGCTTGTTAGTATTTCTGAGTTTTGGAAGCTTGTGGTGTTCCAAGCTCTTCATTACAGATGAAGGATTTCCTTCAGGGAATGATAATAAATCTGGAGTTCGGAGCGTCTGAGTAGTTTCAGGCTTGGTGGAGGTGAGACTTTGTCAGCTGACTGAGTAGGTGTCCATCCAGAGATCAGCCTCAGACTGTGAGATTAATTTTTTACTCTTTGTTAATTAAGGTGACGACTTAAAAATCCTGCAGAATATGACCTTGATTTTATTTTTTGTTGAATTCAAAGAACACTTTGCTATCCAACGTCTGTCATAAAATCTACAAATCAGATATTTTAGCTTATTTGATACAAGCAGAACGTAAAACTGGAATTACTTTTGATTTTGACTTTTCTTTTGGTGCTCAGCCCACATTACTCGTCAGTCTTAAATTCTACAAAACTATGTTGATTGTTGTGTTTTTGTTCATGTTTTGTTCCTCATTTCCTGCCACCAAATGATGTGCAATGGTTGAGAACTTTTTATTTGATTTTAGTTTTTGTTTAGTTTTTTTTTTTTTTCACTGATGATGAAATGCTTTATCTGCTGAGATTTTTTTTTTAAAGCCATTTTGGTTTTGATGTGACATTCCTGAAGTGTGACAGAGCAGACGTTTGAGTACAATAAAGGAATGTATCTCATCCATGGTTGGACTGGGTTTCAATTATTTAATCTTCTGACTGGTTAAGCATCAGTTTATCTTCATTTTTAAAGTAAACCTAAGCTTTAACCTATTGTAAGGCTTGTAAAAGCTTACTGCTGTGAATGTATAACAAAAAGTATAGGTCAGATAATAAACTGAGGTTAATTGATTCAGTAAGATTATTATATATTATTAAATTACAGTAAGATTATCATTATTATGAGCTTTTGTTTTTCATGTGTTTTTTCCTAAAGACTTTAGATAAGTATATTTACATCAAACTCAAAGAGGTCATTCAAACCAAGTTTGAAGTTGCTCAGTTTTCACAGCATATTCTATACATACATACACACATTCATATTCTATACATCCAAATACTGTAAATACTGTACTGTAAATCAAAACTGCAGTTAGTGTGCATTAAATATATGAAAATGTAAGTCTCATATTTTGTAACTTTAAATCAAGGTTAGTTGAATACCCTGTTATATACCTCGACCACTGCTTCTCACTCCAAATTCTCTTTCACATACATGGTTCTCAGTGTGTTTTGTCAGAGAACAACATCTGGAAACACAACAAGTTTCCAGATAAATATTTTGCCAAATATTCATCAAATGTTTGCTAAATGTAATTAAATATAGTTTTTATTGCATATAACATAGTTTATTGAATGAAAGAACGTGTTTTTTATTCTAGTGTTTAAATCCTATAATACTGTGACAAAAATATCCGTACCTCTTGTAAGTGGGCATAGTTACTTAACAGGTGAGCTATACTAACTAGATTGTTGTGAGTGTAAGGTATTTAGGTACGATATCACATGAAGAAAAATGTAGTAGACTAAAGTAAAAGAGTACTAACAAAGAGTAAATGTTGTAATGCATAAAGTAAGAAATGTCACAATGTAAAAACTAGATTTATTTATTTTTTAGAAAGTTAAACTTCACACATTCACAAATACTAATAAATTGGAAGGTTATCGGATGATGATATAAGACTTTTTTTCTGTCTTTTTTTTTTCTTTACTTGTTATATTGAAAATCAAGTTACCATAAATAGTTTCCTGTCTAATAAAGGGCTAATTTAACAAAAACCCAATGTCAGTGCTAATCAGGAGTCATTAATTATTACTGGAGGTTCGTCTACTGCGGCCTTTTTCTAGATTAACATTTACACCGTTCTCAGACACAAATGACTAAAGTACTAAAAAAGTGCTAAATTAAATTGTTGCCATTATCTTTATGAAGCTCATTAACACTGTGGTAGCAAAAGGTGATTCCAGTGATTTTGGATCGTGTCCTTGCCTACATTCAGTCAGTCCTCAGCTGTCCTCTGTTACATGTGTTTCTCTCCTCCGGCTCTGTTTTTTCATCCAAACCGTTGTTTTTCCTCAGAAGCTCGAAGTGATAATCAGGATGCCAAGACTGAAAACGATTCACACAGCCTGTCAGGAGGCTTCACGCCAGCTCTGCTTATACAGAACAGACTGAGCACAGAGGGAGAGTGATATCAGAAAGTGGGCTGTGCGGTACTTTGCATCGTGACTGTGACAGGATTGACTAGCTGTCATATTCAGCTTTCAGGTTTTGGCAGAGGGCAAACAAATTCACACTTGACTATATTAAGAGACACCATAGCAAATATTTACACCCACTCTAAGTGAGTGTAAGTGGTGTTTTCATTCATTTCAGCTTTTGTTTGACATAAGTTTATCTTTTAAAAAGAATTACCAGCTATGATAACATGGTTGGCTGTGTTATCACCTTTTGATTGTGTGTGTGTGTGAGTGAGTGATAGCAAAAGACGCCTACTGCAGTATGAACTGCCTCATTCTTGAAGCCAGAAGTGATTACATCTGAACAGGACGGTGAAGTAACACCCGTGCATCTTGCTTGGTTACATTTAATTGCACTATATAGACAAAAGGACTGGGCCATCTATGCATTACTCCTACAGAACCTGCTCAGCCATGGAAACCCATGCCATGAAGCTCCTGATGCACAGTCTTTGTACTGATGTTAATGCAAAAGTAGTTTGGAAATCTGCAGTTACTGAGCCAGCTGAGCATCGGTGACACTACGAACCCCAGCGCTAACTTTGCGTGGTCTGCCCTTTGCTGTGGCTGCCAAACACTTCCAATGCTCACTGATAACTAGGGGTGGGGGAAAAAATCGATACTGTGTAGTATCGTGATATTTTGTTTGCTAATAATGTATCGATACAGGGACAGCAGAAATCGATATTTTGTTGCAAAAAAGTTTTTGTGGACTGGAACGTGCTCTGACTTCAGAGCATGGTGATCAGCTCCTTTTTCTGAGCAAGAATCCTGACACTGTCCGAATGTGTTTAACTTTTTTTATGGCAGCAATAAACATGACAGTTTACTTATTTTAATTTAAGACATGTTTTATTTTAATTACGTTTAAAACTTTTTTATTTAATGTAAAATTATATTTTGTTTTAATTTACTTTCAAATTCTTCAGTTGCTGAAGAAGGTTTCATAAATTGCATAGTTCATAATAGCTATAATTGTGCCAGATGGTTGCATTCAGTTAAGTTGGACTAGACTGTAATATAAACCGTTCAGTTTGTCAACAATAAAACTGACTGAAATGAGAGAAAGACTGAGTGTGAGACTTTGTTATTAGATAAAATGAATATTAATAAAGTTTAACTTTATGTACAGAATCTGAATATCGCAAAATATTTTTAAAAATTGCAATAATATCGTATTGTGCGTTAAGTATTGTGATAATATCGTATCGTGGGATGTATGGTGATTCCCACCTCTACTGATAACACATTTGATCATGGATATCTACAAGGAAGAAATTTCATGAACTGACTTGTTCCAACTGTGGCATCCCATGGTCAAATTTAGTGAACTCTTTAAAATGACCCATTGTTTTACAAATGTTTATAAAAGCAGACTGTATGGCTATGTGCCCAACCTTATACACTCATGAAAGAAAGGAAACCGAAAACATGTGAAGTGAAAGATTAAGAGACAGATGAGATACTTCAGATTAAATTATAAATCAAGAGACACAGTGCTTTTGTTGATACAGTGTATCTACTAATCAGAGCAAAATAAAAGATGTTTAAAATGTCACCATCAAAAATTAATCTCAGACTTCTTACGTGGATTGTCTATAGCTGACCCCAGAGCAAGATGTCTGTTTCCATACACATGACATGTAATTTGGGACTTTTAATGATTTCTTTTAACTGTTTTTTCCCCCAGGGTGGAATGATTACACGACATATATCTTTAATAAACCAGGTGTATGTCTGAATTTATTTTAGATTTTCTCTAATCCGCACATTCATCCATTCCAAACCCGTTTTGATTTGTGTTGGGCTCATTGTTCTTCTGGACATTTTAAATAAAGTATCAGTATCACTAGCAGAAGAACATGAAGCTACCACCACCATACTCAAAAGCTGGTACACTGTTCTTAGGTTTTAACATTCTGAATATTGGTGAATCCAGTGAGTGTAGTCAAACAAATCCTTTTTATGCTGGCAAAGAGAAACTACCTTGTAGTCTATAATGATCACTGATGAGATGTAAATAGCTCTTGGCTTTGTCAAGTTGAAAGACTTTGTAGAAGCTTAAACAAAAATCCAAAGATTTAAATGGATGGATGTGTATATTTGAGCCTGTATGTATTAAGAAAAATTCTAAACCAATTCAAATTTAGGTACCCAACTAGTATTTTTGTTGTTGTTTTTTTAAAGTTGGTAAAGATGCTGTATAGTAATTTGACCACAACTGTATTTGCATTAAAATGCCCCCAAAGGTAAAAACAAACACAGTAAAACATTCCTGATGATTCCTTAATGAGCTTAATTAGTGGAGATGCGACCTACCTATAGTTACTTGTTTCAGCATTCAGTGGTTTCTTCATGTAGCTACACCCTTAATAATGCAAAACTCTAAACCTTGATGACAATTTTACTGGATATGCTAGTGTGATGAAAACGTGGGCACTTTTACATGGGAGTCTACTGGGATTGATGTGATTTTGGAGGCAGTATGTAGTGGTGATTTGTGGTTGTCACTCAGCGGTGTCACGTCAAGTTTGGCTGCAGTAAAACCAGTGGAACCACTGCTGTGTGATTTCCCTCTGAGCTCTTCTCTCAGGTTGAGAATAATGCAGGTAAACCTGCATGCTTAACCTTCCCACTATCAATTTGTCTGAAGAGTAATGGTTCATCCAGTTTTCCAGCTTCACCTCCACCTCTAGAAATTTCACCCCGACTCCAGAATAATGCGTCTGCATCTGTTTTCCTTGCTCACGCTAACCTCTCGCTCTCACATGACTCTAGAATAATGTAGATGTATTTCTTTTCACACTCCCCGCCGCGACCCTCATCGCTATCAATCTGGCCTTAGAATAATGTAGGCACATCTGTTGTGCTCACCCTCCTAACCCCTCAATTTCCCCACCACTTCAGGATAATGTAGGTGCATCTATTATCTCCGCTCACACCAGCGCTGCTGTCTACGACCCGTTTTCAGAATAATGTAACTGCATTTACAAAGAATGGGCCTCCCCTCCTAACTTCGCATGTTATCTAACAGGGTTAGGAAATAAATAAAAGGCCGTGTATGTAAACCTACAAGTGCAACTTTAAAACTGTGCAGGGGAATTTATTTTTTCAGCTAATCAGCTGCACTAAATCGTCACAGCATCGCAGGTTTCCATATTCTCTCCTGTGCCAACTCCAGCTGCCCCCCCAGGGACAACAACACAGACGAGGTGCAAGGAGGGAAGAGAATGGAACAAAAAGCACTCAGAAGCAGATAAGAGTGTTGTTGCGGCCTCACCCCCCGCCTTTTATTTATCATATCTCCAAATAGCGGTGTAGCTGTTGTGCTGTGGTCAGGATACAGTGACCTTAGTTGATCAACTACCCCCCTCAGCAGCCTGATAAGAGGGCTAATATAACAGCGAGCTTGTGGGGAAGGCTGTACTGTAATTATTTCTGCGCTGTCAGAGAGGGAACGGACCGAGGCCCTCGTGCCGATTCAAATCTGAGGGGAAACTAAAAAAGAAGCGGAGGAGGTGGTGGAAGGAAGGAAGGGCCACAACAACAACACCAGCGAGACAAATATCAGCCAGGCGCCGCGACACGCTCGAAATTGGACCAGTTTGTCATGCACAGAACTGCCACACACACACACACACACACACACACACACACACACACACACACACACACACACACACACACACACACACACACACACATCTGTGAGACCATATAGGACTTAATTCAAACTTTACTGGTAACACAGAAACCACTCACAGTTAGATGGGGGAGAAATGTAGAATTTCAGTCCTCACTTGGATGTTGAAAGCACAGATATAGCCTACTTTATACAAACTCTTTGATTCACATGGGTCCAGACCCACATGGGGCTAAGAAACTATGTTTCAGTAAAAAAAAAAAAATTATTAAAAGAAAATGGCAATTGAGCGGTTGTTGGATTTGTATATATGGATATTTCCAACTTGGAAAGTTTATATTTGTCAACTAAATATTATTTACTCTTTTACTTTTCACATATTCTTTAACTCTTTAAGACCTACCATAGAACTAAGTCCACCAGAGCTTATATTATATTTTTACATGTTGTAAAGCCATTTTTGGGAGCATTTCAAGTTGCTATACATCAATACAACCATTATAGCCCAAATTCTAATAATATGTCTGCATTAAGTGCACAGTAATTACATAAATTGCAAAAAAGTGCAATAAACTACAAAAAAAATTGAAAATCATTTTTTGTTTTTTTAACATATATTTCTAGTTAGAGAAATTTAAGAGGCTTATCTCTCAAAACTGTAAATACAAAAAAAGTTGCACAAAATAGTTTCCCACCACAGGAAATTTATTTTGAGTGTCTTCATAGTTTTATTTCTGAAATACACCAATTTTTATACACTGCAGGAAAAACGAAAATAAATGTTATAATGCAAATTTGCAAAAAAGCAGCATATGCATCAAAATAAACTATTTCCAGCAGTGCAATATGAGTCCTAAGCATCCCAGAAACGACACAGAAAGTCATAAAGTCAAAGATAACTTTTAAAAACACCAGTCTAGGCTCATGAGGCCCTGATGTTTTTTGTTTTTTTTATGAGTCCCTGATGGTAAAAAACTACATATCCGCGAAAATGACGTCACTTCCGGTTTCGGGCAAGTAATGGCAGACGTGCGAAAGTTCGCGCTGACGTCTGTTCCAATGTAGGAAGTGTTATGAACAGCTGACCGGATCGGCAAAGCGTGTTTCTGGAATTTTATGTTTTTGTTGCTGCAAGTGGTTTTTATGCAGTTTTTGCAAAGCTATATGTGGAAGGAAAGCGTGACCTAGGACAAGCTGATGGCATAAGATGTAAGTACAACTCCTCCGGTTTCATATGCAAAAAAAATTATTGCGCTAGCTCACGTGGTTGCAGTGCTACCAGGATTTAAAAATAGTTATGCAAAACAGAGCCCCACTCTGACCGGTTTTAAAGGGTTAAGGATATGTTCAATCGATTACAATCTATTATGTTGAAACAAAATAAAGTAGTTGTGCTTTCTCTCGAAGTGCCACCCTCTGTGAGGCTCAACGCTTAAGTTGTACCTCAGAATAGTCTACCGAGGTTACTTTGGAGTCATCCAGCTGGTCTTGAAACTAAGAGGCAGCATATTTTAAAGAAGAAAGAGCTAAAGACACTGAATGGATTTCTGTATTCCCATGAGACAATTTACTAATCTCACTAACTGTTGCAGTCGCACTTTATCTTCCTAAGGTCTCTTAAAATCACAAAAATTCAAGTTAAATTTCTGATATAAATCTTTTGTAAGGACTTGTGGCCTTGCAACTGAGGTCCAGCAGTGTGTTGTTGAGTAAAAAAAAAGCAAAAAAAAAGCAAGGTTCCAGTTTATCAAGAGGCAGAAATGAAGGAGCAGGAGTGCAGGAGGACAAAGAGATGATAAAAATATACATGTACAAATGTTAAATGCTACCAGGATACCCAAAGAGGTGTTTGGGATTTTGAAAGTAAAAGTAACTTATAGGTGTACTACAGTAGTATGTGGCTGGTCTCTGGTCACATACATAAACACTGTCTTGGCCCCTGTATTCAAGATGGCAAGAGAGACATGGCGGCTTGTACAAACTGGAACCTGCTTTGATGTATTTTTAAAGGACTGATTCCAAGTTTATGTGAATGCATCACTGACCTGGAAGATCGATGAGTACAGCTGTTTTTTTTCCCCAAAGTTTTATCCAAATTACTCAATCAAGTAGGCATACTGTATGTCCCAATGAGTTTTGGGTTTAAAATCAGCTTTATTATATGGCAGAAAAAGATATTTTAGAAATCACCAACTGTCAAACTCTGAACTGGCCTGTGTAAATTCTCCTTAAAACTTTAATTATTGTGAGCTTGATGTCTCATAATATGTGGTGTTACGTGTCACCGCAAATCAGCTTCAGTGAACTGGACCTCTCAACTGTGTTTGTGGTATTGTCGACTGTTTTCAAAGAATAACAATAATTAAAAGAATTAAGTTTGTGCTCTAGTTTTGGCTGATGGAGCCTCTTACTTAACACTCATTACGAGCCATGTGTCTGTGCTTTGCACCTGTGTAGTCTATGGGTGTAGCGGCCTAATCAAGCCTACTAACATTAGCCTCTCATCAAAATATGGTAACTTCTGGTGGGAGAAAACAGGATGGTATTGACCTCAAGGTTAAGGTGTGCTTGTAAAACCTACACATCAGAGGGGGGTGGTACCCTAGCTCCTTCCATCTTTTAAATATAGTCTATGGAAATTCTCAATTATTCAAGTACAGGTGGAGATGGAAAAAATAGGAAAATGCTGGAATCTCTTTGCATTCTTGCTCTTTTCTTTGTTTTCTCCCTCATGTTTTTTTATTCTCTTGACAACAGTCTTGCATGTATATCTGTCTCTCTCTGAGCACTCTCTGTATTCACACACTCGTCGTGCGTATGTCGATCAGCTGATGGTAAGTGCTTCAAGACTTTGACAACATTTCTCTGCTCTTTGTCCTACTCCATCCGTCATATATAATTTAACTTGACACTTAAAACCTGATCAGAACTAATAATAATCAGACATTTCAATAAAAAGGATGTAATTAGTGTTTTTCTAGCTCCAGGGTGAATTATGAACAAATTTCTCAAACTGAAACTCAGCCAAGTTTATTTGACCTTGAAAACAACAAGCCCAAAGCCACTTTGTAGAGACTGCAGCATATAATTGTTAACAAACCAAAAAAAGAGTGTCAATTGTGGCTTTTATTGTGAAGCTGGGAGGATGTATGGGCTAGCGTCGCTCTGTGATAGATGACACGATACCCAGCTTTCCTGATTTCGCAAATTTCTATGAAATGTGTCCTGAGTTCATGAAGGCGAGCAGATAAGAGACTGGAAGAGGTTCGCCGGCCAATAGAATTCATCCATTTCTGCCTCTTATCTGCTGATAGTGGAGGACCCTCTCTCCCCTCCTTTGCACTCCTTCCCTCCTCTCCTTTCCTTTGCTTCTTCATCACTTTCCTTTTCCGTTAGTCTCCTTTTTACTTCTTTCTTTGCTCTTCTTTCATCTTCTTCTTTTTGTCTTTTCTCTTCATTTCCTCTGTCTTGTCACAGATCGGTTCTTGTTCTCATCCTCCTTTCTCTTTTCTTGTTCTTCTTTGTCTTACTTCACACTTATATTCCACCTTAAATAAAGGTGACAGCACCTGCACAAACTTTAATTGCACATATTCACACAACTGCTAGATGTTGCTTACCTTTAAAAGTCACCAGACACATAATCAGATGGTTGCAGAAGCAACTTATTAGAAACAGAATCATCTTTATTTGGCACACAAACAAGGGATTTGACTTTGCTTCACTTTGGTCTCTGCATTAAAAAAAAAAAATCTTAATTTTTTTTCTAATTAATAAAAAAATTAGCAGCATAAACTGAAACATCACTAAAGTTTTAAAGGCTTTTAACTTGTTGTTCAAATCAGTTGAGTGCTCATAGTAAAGTCTGTCTGTGGAAACAGCTCCACTGATAGTGGGCAGAGTTTGGACACAGTTTTAAACTTTTATCCTAAATTTTTCATTATAGAAAGAAATGTGTTGGACAGCAACTGTGTGTTTTCTAACTTCACACATAACCAGAAAAACTCCACTACAAAACAGAAATGTAGAGTACAGCCACAGCAGTGGTAGCTAACTGCTGCATTTCTTCAGTGTATTTGGCAGACCTCACCCCTGATTCACTCTTTGTGTTTTACTGAAAAACAGGTTCCAACTGTTTGTCTCCAAAAACCTCAGAGACTCAGAGCTTCCGGTAAAACTGCCAGCGCTGCCGTTCGGCAGTCTGAGACACTAGATCTTCTTTAAGACACTTCAACTCTTTTTTTCTCTCTTTCTGTTTTTTTTGGGTCCCTTAAAACAACATTGATTGTTTCCCGCAATGACTTTCTGTCGCTGTGGTAATGATTATGCAGATGTGGCACAACCTTTCCGTTTGACGGGTGGTTCCCACGGGGAGAGGTGGTGACACCACAGTTGTTGCCACGCCGACAGGCATCCGACATGATCCCTCCCCTCCTCCTTGTCTGCTCCACCCGACCCCCCTCCTTGTGCTTAGTCTGGCCTTCCGGATGCTGAAGAAGGTGATGGAGGAGTGGGATGCTCTGCTTGCTCTGCTGGAGCTGCTCACATAAAACTTAAACATGTTTCCTGAAATGCTCTGTAACAACATAATGTCACAATCAAAATTACAAAAAAACAAAAAACAAACCTACTCAGTGCATTTTTAATTCTAATATTGTATCTAGTCTGTCATAATTGTCTTATTTTGTAGTTTGCAATTTAAATCATAAACCTTAAAAAAATGTCAGAGCAGGAGGGAATAAAACACGTGCCCGTGAGCATGGCATAGATCACTGTTCTAGCAAATGCTTAATGCACTCCAAGGTGTGTGTGATGATATGCTAGAAGATAAAATGTCATAATATAAGTTAAACGTAAAATCCCCTTTGGGTTTAAATCACTTAAATCAATTAAACATACAGTGTCCTTTTAACAAAATGAATAAATCAATTGCCCAGTATTACAGAATATTTTTAATGCTCTTAATTCATTGCATTGTTATGTGTTGGCATCGGGTAGTTTTTTGAAAATCACTGTGTGAAAATATTTTCCGGCAACTAGTAATTCATTACATTTTTAAATTCTACAAACTATAAAATTATCCACAAGATTTTCTATAAAGGAATTTAAAGAATATTTGGATGTATTCAGTGTGTTTATTCTTTTACACATTTTGTAAATTATGTCCACATTCAGTTCAGTTCAATTCAATTTTATTTATACAGCGCCAAATCAAAACAACAGTCACTTCATGGTGGTTTATATTGTAAGGTAGACCCTACAATAATAGATACAGAGAAAAACCCAACAATCATATGACCCCCTATGAGCAAGAACTTTGGGGACAGTGGGAAGGAAAAACTCCCTCAGGAAGAAACCTCCGGCAGAACCAGGCTCAGGGAGGGGTGGGGCCATCTGCTGCGACTGGTTGGGGTGAGAGAAGGAAGACAGGATAAAAGACATGTTGTGGAAGAGAGACAGAGAATAATAACAAGTATGATTCAATGCAGAGAGGTCTGTTAACACATAGTGAGTGAGAGAAGAAAAACTCAATGCATCATTGGAATCCCCCAGCAACCTAGGCCTATTGCAGAATAACTAAGGGAGGATTCAAGGTCACCTGATCCAGCCCTAACTATATGCTTTAGCAAAAAGGAAAGTTTTAATCCTAATCTTAAAAGTAGAGATAGTGTCTGTCTCCCGAATCTAAACTGGAAGCTGGTTCCACAGAAGAGGGGCCTGAAAACTGAAGGCTCTGCCTCCCATTCTACTTGTAAATACTCTAGGAACAACAAGTAGGCCTGCAGAGCGAGAGCGAAGTGCTCTAATAGGGTGATATGGTACTACAAGGTCATTAAGATAAGATGGGGTCTGATTATTTAAGACCTTGTATGTGAGGAGCAGGATTTTGAATTCAATTCTGGATTTAACAGGAAGCCAATGAAGGGAAGCCAAAACAGGAGAAATATGCTCTCTCTTTCTAGTCCCTGTCAGGACTCTTGCTGCAGCATTTTGGATTAACTGAAGGATTTTCAGGGAGTTTTTAGGACATCCTAATAATAATGAATTACAGTTGTCCAGCCTGGAAGTAATAAATGCATGAACTAGACAGGATATTTCTCATTTTAAATGGCCTGCATTTTAGAGATGTTGCGCAAATGGAAGAAAGCAGTCTTACATATTTGTTTAATATGTGCGTTGAAGGACATATCCTGGTCAAAAATGTAATGGTATCAATCCTCAAAGTTTAAAATTTCAATTTCTCTGTATTTCTCATGATTGGATATTTTCAGTATATTTTAGGCTTTCATGTTCAAATGTTTGTAAATTCTTTATTATACGGACAGTAAGGATAGATATTCTCTAAAAGTCAGTGTTAAATATATATGATTTTTTATTCTGTTTTCCAAAAAGAAAAACATCCTAGCAATAGCAGATTCTAAAGATTAAGTAGGAAAAATTTGAATTTTTAAATTTAACTTTACATGTCGTGAACGCAGTATGTCAAACTAAGCAATATTTATCAGGCAGATTTGTTAACCATGGTGACATTTTAAGTGTGTTGTATTCTTAAATAGAAACGATTAATCTCTTTTTAGCTTTTTTTCCATGAGGTGTTGCTTTCAAACATGTGTGACATGTCATAAAAACAGATCTGCTAAATGAAACATTTTGACATAGTAGATGTAATTGGACTGTGACAGAGTAAAACCTCCTCTTATGTCTCCTGGCTGCTCTTCTCTCCTCCAATGACAACCCTGCACTGATTTATTCTCTCTGATGATTGGCCGTCTGCCGTCACCTTGACAGCAAGCCTTCTTCATTATAACTCCACTTTTCCTCTCCTCTTCTTCAAATCATTTTTCCTTTCATATTAAGTTTTTTTTCCCTCCCTGTGCTCTGCCAGTGGATTTTATTTGACAGGAAATATTCCAGGCGATGCGGTGCGGTTGTAGATCTCGGGCCGTGGCAGAACGTATCGATCGGGCTGATTTGCATACATAAATCTATTGGCTATCTGACACTTGCCAATATTCTGGGCAGCGGGGAGCAGTGGTGCTGAGTCGGCCAGGTCACATTATCATTGGTGATGGAGCTTTGATGAAGTGTGACAGCGCTGCACAGCTGCTGACTGACTGGCTGAGAGACTGCACTGTAAAAAAATTCATGTTAGCTTTAACAGCAGCTTAGTGCTTTTTAACAGTCAGTCTGTCAGACTATATTGGCATATTTTTATTCAACACCTTGAACAAAAAGTAGGGTATATTTCCCTGAACACCCCCAGGTTATTTTAATTTGTTAAGTTAAAAAGTTAATATGCGTGTGATAAAATAATTTTGTTAACTGAAATAATACGAAAACTAGAAAATGAGAAACTTGAAATGAGCAAACCCACTTTGGATACATAACTGTAACTACACTAAACAAACAAACAAATTAAAACTCAAAATAAAATGAAAATAAAAACTAATTAGAACATTGTAGTAACTGTGACTTTGTAAATTGTAAACGGTTATGTAGGAGTTTAGGAGTTAGAAAATTAGTGGCATCATCATTTTTGGATTTAGACTGAAATTTTGAAACATTTGGAAGCTTTTTACATAAGACTTGAAATTAGCATCAGACACCATAAAATCAAGGGTGAAGTAAGGCCCAGGTAATTAATTAAGATTATTATCTTAATTAAGAGATCTTTCAGCAGCTGTACAGTAAATGTGACTCCCTGTAGAGATACACTTAGTTTAGTTAAATTCATTTCAAATCAATTTATATGGTTCCACCTAATAACAATAGTCACCTCAAGGTACTTTATGTTCTAAGGTAAAGACCCAAGAAAGAAACCCCAATGATCACATGACTCCCTATAATCAAGCAAAAGTGGGAAGGAAAAACTCCCTTTTAAGAAAATAAAACTCAGAACTAAGTTTAGGGAGGTGACTGGTTTGACTGGTTGGGGGTGAAGGGAAACAGAAGAGACTTGACATGTAGTGGATGAAGCTGGAGGCTGGATTGAAATGGGGTCTTTGTCTTCTATACAGTCTGACTTCTTACTGTCCCCTGCTGGCCATTAGAAGGAATGCAGCTTCAAGGTTTTTCTCCATTGGCTGAACATTTTAGACCCAGAAGCCACTGCCATCTTTTCTTTACAGTCTATAGGCAATGTTCACTCTTACAGCTTTACACAGTGGGCTTTTGAGTGGGATCAGCAGTAGGAATGACACTTTGTTAGTATTTTAAAATACAAAACACTAGTTTTAAGTTTGTTTCCCACCTATCATGGTCTAATATACCTGCCGTTTGTTAGATCAGGTTTGGTTAAAACATATATTACTCAATTGTCATTTTTATTTAGTTGCACTGTCCAGTAAATAAGGAATCCATTGCACTCCGTTGCAGTTGGTGATACTGACTAGGTAATTGTCAACTTTTGACTTGGACCTTTAAACAAATAAACATAATTAATGCATTTAATTGATAAATGTCCAACTGTCCTTTTGAATAACTTCCTGTCTGGACTTTGTTTCATCACTTTTTGTTCTGGCTCTCAAGTGTCCTCTTTTAAAATCAGTGATCAATAAAATTTGGAAAACATTTTATATTTTTAACTGGCAGAAGCTGTTGTGTTACTGTTTTGGGCAGGGAGCCCAGAAGCACCATCCTGTCTCAGACAAATTGGACTGTCCACGCAAGAAAAAACACACGTCTTCAGCTTACACAGTGCTGCAAACAGTATTAAGTGTAAGCACATCTGTCTGCTCATATATCAAAAGCAGAAATAGATGACAAAGCTGGGACTTTGTTGTCATCCATGAATGTCTTGGGTTGCTGATTATTATCAGGCAATAATCTGCATTTTCAAGTTCAAAAAGATGATGTTCAACAAAGAACTGAAAACACTGGCATACGTGACCAAATGAATGTGGTCAGCACTGCAAGCCTAATCTGAAGCCTTCAGGAAGTGCTACACCACCCATGCAAGAGACTCTCTGGGGTTGAAATCATCTTCTTAAAACTTGTTGAAACCTGGTTTATTTAGTTAATTTAGTGGAGATCTGGGCTTTGAGATTAATCACCAAACACAGCAGTCATTTCAAAACTTTAAACATCTGTAAACTCATAAAAAAAATATGAATAGTATGTCAGAATTTCAAAATTTTGATTTTGTGTGCAATATGTGAGGAGGTTTATACGTTTAGGCATCATTTTCTTTATATTAGTGTCTGTGTCTGTGTCTTTCTTTGCATATGTGCACACACACACACAGTGTGTGTGTGTGTGAGCGACAACTGGAGTAGCATCTAGTTTCTTTGTTTCTGTCGAAGGAAAAGGTCAAAGCGGCAGAGAGAATTAATTGAAGAGTGAGAGAGCACAGCTGGCTCTGTCAGTCCAGCCATTCCTCTGTGTGTGTGTGTGTGTGTGCGCGCGTGCGTGTGCGCATGTGTGTGTCTCTGTATACGGGGTTTTCATATGCTGTTCTGTTTTGTGCATTTTTGTTCTCTTTTTTTTTCTTATTGGTTCATGAGAGCAAAATCCGATTATCAAATTTAAGAATTAATTAACTGTTTGTTTGTTTTTTCATTTACTTCAGCTACCTATACTGCACCTGCCTATAAATGCAGGTACTCACTTCACACTGAAGCACTCTTTCATCTGAAGGGATACCCTCTCACCATATTTGTTATAGTTTTGTACCAATCTTGGCTCTGGAAGCACAGACGTTATCCTGTGTAACCCTATGTCATATCTTTTATTTTCACTTATAAAAATGCTATATAATATAAATAGTATGAATACTGTATACATACATATGTGTACTGAAAAGTGCCATTACTAACAAAGCATATATATAATCCTGCACAAAACCCACTGTGCGAGTTAACAGATTTATCAGCATCATGGGTCCATCGGACTATCATTGTGGTTTTTCTATTCCATTAAATGTGTTTCCCACATCCTTTTTCATGGTGTGTATTCTTTCAGCTGCAACCCAGGTGGTGTTAAACAGCCTGAGAAGAAGTAAAGAACAAAAAGCTTATTTCCAAAAGTGATATTGGCTAAATCAAAATTGACTTAGGTGCTCTGTTTTGGGATTATTTGAAGGCTTAAAGAACAATAACATTACTTATAATTGCTCGAAGCCAACGGGAATAATTTTGCTTCAAAGAATCTGTACTTCTTATTCATGTTAATCAAGGAAAGACAAAAACCTCTGACAATGTTTAAAGCTTTAGACCTTGTTAATGCCTCTCTTTCTCTGCTCTTTGTCCTCCAGCTCATCGTGGAGCCAGTTCTAGAAAAACTGGTGTAACATTTCCCCTCAGGGTCTCTTATCGTTTGGCTTTGCCTGGTAGACTACCAACAGCAGGTGCTTAAACCACCTCAAACACTCAGTACACACAATACCTACATTTTTATTAATTGCCTTTATTTCAAATAACACAAAAAGTGTAACGCTTACTCAGACTCTGCTGCTGTCATCTGCATTTTTCAGTGTTTCAGTGTTTTAGCTCTTCCCTTCCAACTTTCAGACATATGTGTGTGTACTTTTTTCTTTTGCAGTATTTTCTGTCTACTAGCATGCTTGCGCTTATATGTGTGTGCGCTCTTGACTGTATGTATACATCTGAGTGTGTTTGTGTGTGTGCTCCCTCATTACCTGGCACTGCTCCTGGTGTTCTCGTTGTGGGAACGCACTGTGACAACCTGCTACTTTCGTATGCAGGAGACCAGCACTGATGACGGGGTCGAGTTAATAGCTCTTCTGTGGCAAAGCTCTGATCCTTCAACGCCCCCGCACGCATCCCCGCCACAACTCCCCCTCCGCACCGTGATACAAACACCGAGTGGCACAATTTAATGAAGTTCTGTTCTTTAAAGCAAGTGGTGGTTTGCAGGGATGGAGGGATGGAAGGGAGGTATGAGAAGCCCTCTGGTCCTTCAGCTCATCTGTTTCTTTGAATAGTTTCCACGAATCAATCGATGCGCCGGTTTTCTCCTGGCCTTTCAGTGCTGTCACCCGTCATTGAGGGATGCAAATTCATGTCAGAAACTGGCCTGACACTTTTCCTGTCGGGCCCCGCCACTTGAAAACGCCGCAGCTCAGCAATAAACGGGGTGAAGGCCTCATTTCTCAGAAGGCCGACAGAGAGAGAGATGGAGAGGGAGACCTTTTCCATCAAAGTTTTCTCCCTCCATCCTGACAAGATGAGGATGTGAAAGGACACTTGGTAAAGTTCATCTCTTTCTACACAGAGAAGCACCAAAGTCAGAAAAAAGGTTTAAGTTCTGACTGTTAAGATGGTGAAAGGAGAAATAAACCCACTCCACGAACAATATAAAACACCGCTAACAAAAGTCACACAGAAAACTACATATGCAAGTCCCACAAAAGCGTGTGCTCTTACATTTTCCTCAGGTTCATATTTACCTCATAAGAAAAATATGTGTTAAGCCAAGAAAATGACACTGATCACCCGAACCTAAAGACGCAGGTAATGTTTGACAAGGCAAATAAATATTAATTGAATTTATTTAGGCAAGTTACTCTAGAGCCACAACATTTTACAATCAATTCAAAAAGCAAAGGACCCGTCAGATCGGCTGCCTGTAAGCCTCACTTTCACTATGCTGCCATAAAAACAGGGACAGGAAACCATTTTTTTTTCACCAGGTAGGTGAAGTGGAGCCGAAGAACTTGAGTAACTAAGTAAATTTACCAATCACAAAAATGGCCAGCAGGGGGCAACACCTCTGACTGCAAAAGAAGTCTGATTAGTTAGAAGTCTGCAGTGTTGGGAAGGTTACTTTTAAAATGTATTCCATTACAGATTACAGAATACATGCCCCAAAATGTATTCTGTAACGTATTCCGTTACGTTACTCAATGAGAGTAACGTATTCTGAATACTTTGGATTACTTAACATATTATCATGCTGTTTACAACTACATGAATGTACTATTGCTGTTATTTATTACTGTTACTGAAGGTCAACAACAACAACAACAACAAAATGGCGCTCTCTCACCCAGGAAACACGCAGAGAGAGAGCGTCACCCTGTAACCATGGCAACCGTAACGCTGCCGCCTGGAACAACAGAACATAGCTGTCAAACAAAACCCAAACAGTCCTGACCCGCCACAATATGAACCAGGGAAATACCGCCGTGTAATCCATTTTTTTCAACAAAGTAACTGTATTCTAAATACCACCTTTTTAAACGGTATCTGTAATGGAATACAGTTACTCATATCTTGTATTTGAAATACGTAATGGTGGTACATGTATTCCCCCCCCCCCCCCCCCCCAAAAAAAAAAAAAAAAAAAAGACAAACAAGACAAACCGTGGCTACGTCTATCTTTTGTATACAGTCTACAACGTGGGTACATTGTGGCTGTTGTTTTGTTAGAGCGAGCAGCAGGCAGGACACGTAACAATAGTATAATTACCTTTGCTGTCCTCAAATAAACCCGTCTGCTCTTGCTCAGGTTGTACTACAAAGGTTAAAGGCTGTCAAAAATCAGACCCAAGAGAATCAGAACTAAGCATTATCACAGATGATCTTTGTTTGCCAGTAACTAGTTTTAATTTGGGGCTTCTGCACGTACCATTGTCTGTCAGATATTTCTGAAGATAAAGGAATCTGAAAAAAAAGCAAGAGAAAGACCTTTTCTACAAAGTTTGTTCGGTGTATCCTGACGGAATGTGAATGGGGAAAGAACCCTCGGTAAAGTTCACCCCCGTCTGCTAGAGCATAAAACTGAGAAACAGCAAATTAGGAAAAAAGCAAAAAGAGCAAAGAGAGAGAAAATAGTAACAAAGACCTCATAATCCAGGTGCTGAAGCCTGTCCCAGCTTCCATAGGGTCAGAGGTGGGATACACCTTGGACAGGTCACCGGCCTGATGCTGGGCTAACATCATTTTGTCACGGCTGGCGGAGGGAGCCGTGTGGTGTGGAGGAAAAGGAGGACCCAAGATGCAGCGAACTGATGACAGAGTGATGTTTATTTACAAGGTGGTGGTGGTGGCAAAAACAGGCAACTCAACATGAGCAATTACAAACCTAAACTGGGAGAAACTAAAGACAAACCTGAGACCATACAAAAGGGGTGCGGGGCAGAGAGACGCAGAGACAGGAACGAAACACCATAGAATGCAGAGCTACACGGAGGAACGCAGTGATACATGGATGAACGCAGACGAGCCGACAACGAACACAGACCGACACCCACTAAATATACACACACAAGGTAATCAGGTAATCACACACAGGAGGGAAGAACAGCTGAACCTAATACACCTGGGGACCGGAGGAGACAAGCTGAACACAATAACAACAGACACAGACCTTCAGAACAGAACAGGAAATCCAGAACACGAGCCTTCAAAATAAAACAGGAAACAGACTGATGTACAACACAACACGGGGACATGAACAGAGCACCAAGGACAGACACAGGTAGGGCTGACAATACACTAGGGCTGCCACAAACGATTATTTTGATAGTCGACTAGTCACCGATTATTTATGCGATTAGTCGACTAATCAGATCATCATCCACTGGACGTAAAACTACAGCTTATTGCACCAGCAGCATCTGCTCTTATATAACTATCATTAGCTTACAGCTTTAAGCTTTTAAGGTGCTAACTAAAAATAAAGACAAGATGATAGTTTACTAAATTTTAATGAAATTTGCAGATTGTTTCGGTGAAGTTTAATAAACTCCTTGCTATCTAAAATATAACAGGACAACGGAGTATATTCTCCAGCATCTCACACTTCTGATAATCAGCTGTCTGCTTGACGTTTATTCAGCTGTGTAAAAACTATAACTTTAATCTCAGACAAACCGATTTACTCAGGAACAAATAAAATACAAAAAAAAAAAAAAAAAAAAAAAAAACGCCAAACAACAACATTTTTAATTTATCTAAGTGACTCATATATTTAACCTGAGTAGCGAAAGACGGCGGTGGGTTTGAAAACAATTTGCCGGGAGTCCGGTGTTCTCACCGCGCTAGTGACCTAGCCCCCGGCTAGCTATCGAGCTAGTGGGTAACAGACGTCTCCGAAAACGTCGGAGCGCTTTTGAAAATATGTGGTGTCCTGATAAACTGAGCCGATATTTGAGGTTTACACAGCTACATTCTCGCCTGAAAATATGTTAAACGTTTATTTTGTGACCCAGAAAGAATAATAAGAGTAATATTAAAACTAACTAGCTGCCGCCATTGTTGGAAACTAAGCTGGGCCGCGCTATGAATTCTGGGACACAGCTGCTTCTTCTTCTTCGGGGTTTAACGGCAGCTGGCATCCTTGTACATGCAGTGCTGCCATCTTCTGTTTCAGTCCGTTATTACACTCTTAAATCCTGCTACTTATTCCTGCGTCTTTTGGGATCTTACAAAGCTTCAAACGACGCGTCGACTATTAAATCAGTCGTCGACGATTTTGATAGTCGACGTAATCGTGACTAGTCGACAAATCGTGGCAGCCCTACAATACACCAAACTTCAGGTTAACCCTAACTAATACAGATCAGAAAAAACGCAAAACGCTGGGTCAACGACCCAGGACCATGACAGTACCCCCCCTCCAAGGGCTGGCACCAGACAGCCAAAAACAAAAACAAACGACCAACCCAGGGCGGGCGGCAGGGGCCCAGGACGGAGGGACCAACACCGAGCAAAACAAGCTCCAGCGGACCGAGGGAATTGTCCAAAACAAAAACACACATGCTGGAGTACAAGGACAAAAACACAGTTCAGGAGGCCGGCCCAGGGGCTGACAGCTCAGAAGTCCAGGACAGTTCATCTTCTGAGGCCGGCCACGTCGGCGACGCAGATCCATAAGCCGACCGAGCGGAAGGCAGCAGTGGCGGAGTGGAGGCAGTTCAGGGGGCCGCCCGTGCACACGGCAGCGGCGGCAACAGGGAAACCGTTCAGGCGGCCGACCGTGCGGACAGCAACGGCGGCGATGACACAAGTCTGGAGGCCGACCGTGCGGACGGCAACGGCGGCGATGACACAAGTCTGGAGGCCGACCGTGCAGACGGCAATGGCGGCGATGACACAAGTCTGGAGGCCGACCGCGCGGAAGGCAGCGGCGGCGTCTAGGAGGTCGTCCATGTTGACGATGACGCTCCACCAGCGGCCTGGCAGATGACCGCCGATGTCGAGGCGGCAGTTTGGGACCCGAAGGTGGCGTGGCCGTCGCAGCACCAGACGAGACCGAAGCAGAGGCTGGACCAGACGAGGCAGCTGATGAGGATGCTGAAGCAGAGGCCGGACCAGGCGAAGCTGAAGCAGAAGCCGGACCAGGCGATGCTGAAGACACGAAGGCTGGAGCCGGACCAGGCGATGCTGAAGACACGAAGGCTGGAGCCGGACCAGGCGATGCTGAAGACACGAAGGCTGGACCGGGCGAGGATGAAGGCTCGGAGGCTGCAGCTGGCGAGGATGATGAGGCTGCAGCAGGCGACGGCGTGGAAGCCGGAGACTGTAGCGCTGCAGGCGTGGAAGAAGCTGCTGCTGCCCGTGGCGTGGATGAAGCTGCAGCTGGCGAGGATGATGAGGCTGCAGTTGGCAGCTGGACGGGCTCCTCGGGCCCTCCAGCTGACGAGGCAGGAGGCTGGCTAGGTTCTCCTGAACCTCCAGCTGACGAGTCTTGAGGCTGGACGGGCTCCTCGGGGCCCCCAGCTGACGAGACAGGAGGCTGGCTAGGTTCTCCTGAACCTCCAGCCGATGAGTCTTGAGGCTGGACGGGCTCCTCGGGCCATCCAGCTGGCGAGACAGGAAGCTGGGCGGGCTCCTCGGGCCCCCCAGCTGACGAGGCAGGAGGCTGGACGGGCTCCTCGGGCCCCCCAGCTGACGAGACAGGAGGCTGGCTAGGTTCTCCTGAACCTCCAGCCGATGAGTCTTGAGGCTGGACGGGCTCCTCGGGCCATCCAGCTGGCGAGACAGGAAGCTGGGCGGGCTCTTCGGGCCCCCCAGCTGACGAGGCAGGAGGCTGGACGGGCTCCTCGGGCCCCCCAGCAGGCGAAGCAGGAGGCTGGACGGGCTCCTCGGGCCCCCCAGCGAAAACAGTCTCTGGACCAGTGGGCACCGGGGCCCCTGGAACACACAGGTCAGAACCAGTAGGCGCACGGGCCTCTGGCAGGCACAGTTCAGAACCAGCAGGCGCACGGGCCTCTGGCAGGTACGGGTCAGAACCAGCAGGCACATGGGCCTCTGGCAGGTACGGGTCAGAACCAGCAGGCACACGGGCCTCTGGCAAACACAAGGCAGACTGCAGCTGCACAGAGCATTGACCCAGCTCGGGCAGCGACAGCCGGATACAGTCCTCAGCTGGCTTCTTAATCTCCAGGGGTCCAGAGTCGGCCGGGGGCTGGGACCCAGCCTCTGGGGAGGCCCTGGAGTGCGTCACAGTCTCTGGGCTGGCCGGCTGTTGCGGACTGACAACTGCGTTATGTGGTGTGTCTCTCTGCTTGACATGAACAGGTGAAATACAGTGCTTTTCCGGTTGGATGGACTCGACTTGTAATACAGGCGGAGCTGGTGAAGATGGTGGCTGAATAGGTGGCTGAGCTGATAATAAAGCTGATGAGTCTCTTGCCAACAGAGCTATTGACTGAGCTATGGATTGTAACCAAGTGTCTAATAGGTCTGGCTGTTGTTACAGGCATGGTCCTTTAAGGGTGAAGCCTGATGGGAAAGGTATGCGGGTGTGTGTAGCGGAACTGCCTGTCGGGTGTGTGAGGGTGAGCGGAGAAGGAAAAGAAAAGTAACGGTTAACTACAGAAGAGACGAAGAGAAAGTAAATAAAAGGAATATAATAACTCCCTCGGCAGCCAAAGTTGTATCGGCGATGCCCGCTGTGAGTAAACTGTTTCAGCCCACTGTACGCGGTGTTCATGCCTTGGAGGAGAAATAAAGGTTCGGTAAAGCAGTTTCCTACGCCTCCCTCGATCTTCTTGCTAGCGGAGTTGACCTGTATAGTAAGCTGTTGCCGGCTGCGAGTCAAGTAACTGCCAGAGGTTTCCTTACTACGGTTCGGGGCCGCGGATCTGGCGCGGTAACACTGGGGGCTCTTTTCCGGGATAAAACTCCGCAAAGCGCCGAGAGAGAGGGAGCGAACTTTCTTTTTCTCTTTTCCCTCGGACGACAGAGAAAATGGCGGCTCCGAGAGATGCTGAAGGGGATGGCATGGGAATGTACTTCAGTAAGAGCAGCAACCCATTTTTGCCAGAAACCCCAGAGAGTGGCACAGCTAATGTGGACCGTGCCACTTATGTAAACAATAGAATCCACAGCAGCAACCCCTTCATCACGGACATAGAGTTAACGCCAGCGGCGAGCATAGCAGCAGTCTATACGACGGAGTTTGAGGCTGCATGGCATCTCACCCCGCCACCTTCAGCTCACACCAACCCTTTCTTAACACCAATAGCGAAGCAGAATGCAGTGTGCAGTGAGTTTAAGCAGTTGCAGTGCTCAGACTGCGGAGGCCCTGGTAACACTGCATCTACACCGCTCACAGTGGGACAGCATGGCTCGCATGATCACCCACCTCGGATTGTTACATCTCGGCCATGCAGCCAGCCATTCACCGCCATGAACTGTACCTGCAGTGTCCCTAGAAAAACGCCGTTTACTGAGCCAGCGAAGCTACACATTATGCCGGGTATACCCCAACCTGCGCAGTACAGCTATGAAATGCCAGCTCAGGGCTATTTTTCCCCAACAACTCGCATGGCAATACCAGCACCAGATGGGGGGTGTGGGCTTTGCAAGCATGACCAGGGTCACAGTTCAAAACAAGCCATGCCAGGGCCACGCGGCTGTTTTCCTGGTGTAGTGCAAGACGGGGGTTTTGCAGATTGTAGTGCTGATGGACAGACGAGGGGCAAGGAGAAAATTCCCACATTACAACCAGACCATTTCGATGGGTCAGGGTCATGGAAAGACTTTCTCTATCAGTTTGAGACCTGTGCAAAGGCCAACTGCTGGACGGAGAACACCATGGCTGTCCAACTGAGATTCAGCCTGAGGGGCGCAGCTGGAGCCATAATCCACAAAAACCCCAAATCTGCTCGCTGGAGTTACCAGAGGATTGTGGAGGAGGTGGAGGCTGCCTATGGGCCGTGTTCAGAGCATGCAGCAGCCATTGGCATTGAGCTACGGCAGAGAATCCGGAAACCAGGTGAGGCCCTGCACACCCTCAGAGATGATATATACGAGAAGGTTTCCATTGTGTATGCCAACCGCTCCGAGCTGGAGCAGGACTGCATTGCTGTAGAGATCTTCACTAATGCTTTGGCAGATGCTGAAATGGTCCAGAAATTGTTGGAAGAACAACCACGCACCCTGGCAAGAGCCTATGAAATCGCCCACAGGTTCGAGACAACGAAAAGGGCCGCCAGGGCAGTCACACAGCTTATGCAGCCAGGGCCACGAGTCTCTACAGCACAGGGGACCCGAACAGCTGCATTACGGGAGAGTGTTCATATGCTAAGTTATGAACCACCGGAGAGGGCCCAAAGACCTATCCAGTGTGGGCGCCAAAGCTGGAGCACATCTAACAGGTCAAGCAGGAAGGAGGCTGTTTGCCATAACTGCTCCGGCATAGGACATCTACAGAGGAACTGCCCCTCTCCTCGCTCACCTGCCCAAAAGCCTGTAAAAGCTGCTAGAGGCCCAGCCCCTGACCCAGGCACAGTGTTCCACAACGGAGGCCAAGATGTGATGTGTGTCCAGATAGCAATACAGGGACGGGAAATACGGGCCTTGCTGGATTCTGGTGCACGGCGGAATGTGCTGCCCCTCCACTATTTTAACACCATCCCCGCAGAGTCAAGACCTCAGGTGCAGGCATCCATTGCTCAGACTCTACAAGGCATTGGTCCAGAGGGATTGGCCGTTCTGGGCGAGGTCATCCTGCCTGTACAGGTGGGGAGCGGTGTCGAAAATGTAGACTTTCTTTTGGCCGACATGGCTGAAGGCACTGAAGTTATTCTGGGGCACCCTTTCCTGCAACAATCGTGCGCTTGCTTAGACTACGGCCGCCAAGAGATAACCCTGTTTAATGAAAAGATACCATGTTCTGGCGTGGGCCCTCGACCCCAGGTGCTTGTTGTTAGGGTGGCACGCACTACGGTTTTGGAACCAGGCTGCGAGTATGTGGTCCCCGGGTTTTCCAGCTCCCACTGTGCCGCCCATAGAGACATGATGCTAAGCCCTACAAAGGGCTTTGTGGAGAAGCACCAAGTACTGGTAGCTCACGCAGTTGTGCAACCTAGTAAACCCTCTAGCATCCCAATCAGAGTCTTTAACCCTGGGGCCGCAGCTGTCACCTTAAAGCGTGGTGCCGTGGCAGGGGTTCTTCAGCCCGTGCAGGTCCTGGAGGGGTCGGGGGGTCGCCCACCAAGGGTCCTGGCAGCCCTCGAACTTAATGGTACTCCCCCTGCTTCTGTACCAAGCCATTTGCAGGCCCTTTACGCTGAGAGCAGCCCTGGTTTGACTCACGTTGCCCGCTACGATCTGGCAGGCCTGCTGAGGTCCTACAGTGATGTCTTCTCCACTGGCCCGAATGACCTTGGTCGCACTGGTGTTGTCCAGCATGACATCCTGACCACGCCAGGGCCACCAGTTAAGCACCCGCCGCGCAGGATGGCAGGGGACAAACAAATAGCGGCCGACCAGCAAGTACAGCAGAGCTTGGAGGCTGGGCTAGCTCAACCTAGCAATAGCGGCTGGGCTGCTCCAATTGTGATGGTGAAGAAGAAGGACCAGAGTCCCAGACTATGCGTGGACTATAGACCACTAAATGAGCGAACCCTTAAAGACGCTTATCCCCTGCCACGCATCCAGGACACCCTTGACACGCTTTCTACTGCCAAGTACTTCAGTACACTAGACCTGACTTCAGGGTACTGGCAGGTAGAGATGACCCCCAGAGCCCGAAAAGCAGCTGCATTTTGTACCCGTAAGGGATTGTTCGAGTGGAATGTGATGCCGTTTGGACTGTGCAACGCACCGGCCACATTCCAAAGGCTTATGGACAGAGTCCTGGCTGGGCTGCAGTGGGAGACATGCCTAGTGTACCTAGATGACATCATTGTCCTGGGCCAGGATAGCACCCAGATGCTGGAGCGGCTCGAGCAAGTGTTCATTAGATTGCGTGGAGCCAACCTAAAACTGAAGCCATCTAAATGCTGCCTGTTTCGGGAGCAGGTGGCCTATCTGGGCCATATCATCTCTGCTGGAGGTATTTCCACGGACCCCCAGAAAGTCCAGCAGGTGACGGACTGGCCTGCACCGCGGACCGTCACAGAAGTGCGTCAGTTTGTTGGCTTAGCCTCATACTACCGCCGGTTCGTGGAGGACTTTGCCACAGTGGCTAAACCCCTCCACGAACTCACTAAGAAGTATGCCCGTTTTAACTGGACTGCCGACTGCCAGGGAGCATTCCAGGAATTAAAAAGACGGCTTACGGCAGCCCCTGTCCTGGGTTACCCACTGGACCAGGGTGACTTCTTCCTCGACACTGATGCCACCAATTGTGGGATTGGAGCGATTCTCTCCCAAGTGCAAGGGGGCGAAGAGCGGGTCTTGGCCTATGGGAGCAGGCGGCTGTCGGCTACCGAACAAAACTATTGTACGACCAGGCGAGAGCTTCTGGCGGTTGTGGCGTTCACTTCCCACTTCAGACAGTACCTGCTGGGTAGGCCGTTCACTGTCCGGACTGACCATAGCAGCCTCCGCTGGCTGACCAGGCTGAGGGAGCCCGAGGGCCAGCTGGCCCGCTGGTTGGAGAAGCTGGCAGAGTATAACTTCCAGGTGCTGCACCGACCTGGGAAAAACCACCAGAATGCGGATGCACTTTCCAGGAGACCCTGCCGCGCTTCATGCCCGTGCACACTCCCAGAGCCCACCATCAACAGCGACCGGTTCGAGCATAAAGGTGTGCAGTGTAACTTAGAGGACTGTGGTACCAGCATGACCCCCCCAGGGCAGCCCCCAGTGGGGGTAGTGGGGCCTGATGGTACCGATGGGAAAAGCCGGGTAGCAGAACCAGAGTGTGCACCCGTAGCAGCAGTGGACTGTTGTTCCAGTAGTAGCCACGACACCTGCCCAAATATCCACCGGGTGGATGAGTCCCATCACACTAGCTTGTTCAGTGGCTGGACCCCAGAACAGCTCTTGGCTAGCCAGAAGAACGATGTGGATATAGGCCCAGTTTGGGAATGGAAGGAAAAAGGAGAAGGTCGGCCCGTCTGGGCCGATGTAGCGGCATGCAGCCCCGCAACCAAAGCCTACTGGGCGCAGTGGAAGAGACTGTACCTAAAAGATGGAGTGCTGGTGAGGAAATTCCACTGTACAGAAAGTAATGTGTTTTTCCCCCAAATCCTTCTGCCTCACGCCTATCGTCACTCCGTAATGCAGCAGATGCACGATGGCCCAGTGGGTGGCCACTTTGGGGCAGAAAGGACCCTGGCACGCTTGAAGAATAGGTACTACTGGTACAACATGAAAGATGATGTGACCCTGTGGTGCCGCACTTGCACCAGTTGTGCTGAAAGGGCGCGGCCCCCAAAAACCCCCCAGGCAGCGATGGGCACGGTACGTGTTGGCGCCCCCATGGAGAGGATTGCAGTCGATCTGATGGGACCGTTGAACGAAACAGAAAGGCATAACCGATTCATATTGGTGGTACAAGACTACTTCAGCAAGTGGGTGGAGGCTTATCCAGTCCCCGATGCACAAGCGCCCACGGTGGCAGGAAAGGTTGTTGCGGAGTGGGTATGTAGATATGGAGCCCCACAGTCTCTGCATAGCGACCAGGGCACCAACTTTGAGTCGGCTGTGTTCCAGGGGATGTGTGAACTGTTCGGAATCAAAAAGACACGCACCACGCCCTTTCATCCACAGTCCGATGGCCAGGTAGAGCGTTTTAATGCTACCCTGCAGAAGGCCTTAGCCACCACCGCGGAGCGCTGCCACTGGGACTGGGATATAATGATCCCCTATGCTGTCATGGCTTATCGGGCAACTAAGCACAGTTCCACAGGATTGACCCCAAACATGATGCTTCTGGGCCGAGAGATAACCGAGCCTATTGACCTGGTCGCGGGTCTGCCGGCTGACGACACCCCCAACTGCACTACACCACAGTATGTGGTGCAACTCAGGGAAGCTGGAGCTTTCCCACCAACTGGCACGGGAGGCTCTCGGGAAATCTGTTGAGCGCGCTAAGAAACAGTACGATAAGAATATCTGCCAAGTTCAGTATCCAGTCGGCGCTGCAGTGTGGCATCTGATCAAAGGGACCAAGAGAGTGCGGCACAAGGTTCGCAAGTTTCTGCCTTCCTATGAGGGCCCCTACTTCGTAGTGGGCCTGTTGGATGATTTAGTCTACTGCATTAAAAAGGGGCCCCGAGCAAAGGCTAAAGTGGTTCATCACGACAGACTTAAGCCTTATCACTCAAGAACGCCGCTGGACAACAGCTGGGTCTTCCAAGACTCCGACCAGGCAGCACCCACCGAGGTGCCTCCTCCAGCGCTCAACGAAAGCGATTCTGACATTGATTTCGGCCCCTTCGACTTGTGGGAGACCCCAGCTGGGGCAGATCAACCAGATACTGGTGCTTCCCTGAGAGCTGGCTCTCCGCCACCCGCTCAAGGAGATGGTAGTGGGTTGCCAGCCAGCCCTGTTCAGCCTTACGTGGATGGGGCTGAAGGACCAGAACAGCACCCTTCCTTCAGGTCCACACCCCGTTCCAGACCACAGCGTGTGCGGCGGGCGCCGGACATGTTTGGTGACTGGGTCAGTCACTAGGCTAGTATGTCCTAACTGAGTCGGGGTGTAGGCGGATCGCTGCCCTGCTCAGTAGTTAAAAAAAAAAAAAAAAAAAAAAAAATTGTTCATGTTACATATGTTAAGTGATATGACTGTTGTAAATTGAGTTGTTACAGGGGGCTATTCTTACGTGTACTGTTGGGCTTGTTTGTCTTGCTGTTTCCTGGCAACATGGCTGTCGACGGGCTGCAAGTTATTGTTTGAACTGTTTATACTAATGAGGTAAAGCTGGATATAGGGGTAAACGTTCAGCTGTAGTGCCTTAATGTCTTTCTTTATGAATACTGTCTATGTGAAGGGCGGGATATGGACATTGACTTGCACCCTCCTCAAAGTGAACCCTGTACATCCTATGTTTTCTTGTGCTTAAAATATGGACAGTTGTCTACTTCAAGATTGTTCCATCCTAAGGATCGCCATTTTTGGACTGGGGGCACGAATGCTGTATGTTTCCTTGTTAATGGGGGGGTTCATGTGCTGGAATGATGTTAAGGGTTTAATTATCATCCAGAGTGGGGGTAGTGTTACAGGCATGGTCCTTTAAGGGTGAAGCCTGATGGGAAAGGTATGCGGGTGTGTGTAGCGGAACTGCCTGTCGGGTGTGTGAGGGTGAGCGGAGAAGGAAAAGAAAAGTAACGGTTAACTACAGAAGAGACGAAGAGAAAGTAAATAAAAGGAATATAATAACTCCCTCGGCAGCCAAAGTTGTATCGGCGATGCCCGCTGTGAGTAAACTGTTTCAGCCCACTGTACGCGGTGTTCGTGCCTTGGAGGAGAAATAAAGGTTCGGTAAAGCAGTTTCCTACGCCTCCCTCGATCTTCTTGCTAGCGGAGTTGACCTGTATAGTAAGCTGTTGCCGGCTGCGAGTCAAGTAACTGCCAGAGGTTTCCTTACTACGGTTCGGGGCCGCGGATCTGGCGCGGTAACACTGTGACTGTAATGGAGGTGGCGATTGAGTGGCTAACAGAGCTAGTGGCTGCTGGGCGGCTAACTGAGCTACCTGCTGGGCAGCTGGCTCAACAAACACAGCCCCAGAATAAACAGTCATTCGAGCTGGCGAAACAGACGGAGTGTCTTTTCCACTCACCACAGCCGGCAGTTCCGAAGTCCTACTCTCCGGCTGTGGGGCGACGCGCCGACGGCGCGATCGTCGCTTCCGCCTGGGCGAAACCTCCGGCGGGCCGGGCAAAACCTCCGGCGGGCCGGGCAAAACCTCCGGCGGGCCGGGCAAAATCTTCACCGCCGGGCTGGGTTGGGAAGCGGTAGCGGCTGGAGGGTGAAGGTGCAGCTCATGAAGGAGGAAGTCCCGTGCCAGCGGGTGAAGCGAGTCTAGCAGCCAGGAGTGTGCAGAGAGTAGCTGCTGTAGCCTGGCTTCTACAGCGCGGTGGAACTCTTCTTCCTCCTGCTCGAGCCACAGGTTTACCAACCTTGCGACCGTGTCGGTTACCTCCTCCCGAAACTCCTGGGTAGGTGCGAATGCTGCTGGGTCCATGTTGGTCGGCTCGTACTGTCACGGCTGGCGGAGGGAGCCGTGTGGAGGAAAAGGAGGACCCAAGATGCAGCGAACTGATGACAGAGTGATGTTTATTTACAAGGTGGTGGTGGTGGCAAAAACAGGCAACTCAACATGAGCAATTACAAACCTAAACTGGGAGAAACTAAAGACAAACCTGAGACCATACAAAAGGGGTGCGGGGCAGAGAGACGCAGAGACAGGAACGAAACACCATAGAATGCAGAGCTACACGGAGGAACGCAGTGATACATGGATGAACGCAGACGAGCCGACAACGAACACAGACCGACACCCACTAAATATACACACACAAGGTAATCAGGTAATCACACACAGGAGGGAAGAACAGCTGAACCTAATACACCTGGGGACCGGAGGAGACAAGCTGAACACAATAACAACAGACACAGACCTTCAGAACAGAACAGGAAATCCAGAACACGAGCCTTCAAAATAAAACAGGAAACAGACTGATGTACAACACAACACGGGGACATGAACAGAGCACCAAGGACAGACACAGGTAGGGCTGACAATACACCAAACTTCAGGTTAACCCTAACTAATACAGATCAGAAAAAACGCAAAACGCTGGGTCAACGACCCAGGACCATGACACATTTTATCCACTTGAACATTGCATCTTCATCTCTTCTCTCTTTCATTCTGTCCCTTCTTCAACTTTTCTCATCTTCTCTTTTTATGTCCTCTCATTCCCCAGGCATCGTTATATTTTCCCCTTCCTCCTCTACTTTAGCCTTCTTCCTCTTCTAGTCTGTCATCTTACACCTTCTCTTATTTCCTCCTGTCAGCTCTAAACTTTTTCTTTAACTCAGTACCTCATTCTGTGTCTCTGGTTTCTCCTCTTCCTCTTTTCTCCTTATCTCTTTCTCTCCACTTCTTTCTCATCACCTTCTGTTCTTCCACCTCAAAACATTCTCTCCTCTTTTCTTCTTCCATATCCTCTGGTATGACCTTGTCTCCCTTCTCCTTTTCCTCTCTACCCTCTTCCTTGTCTCCTTTTCTTTTCCTTCGTTGGTGCTTCATTTGCTTCTTCATTGTTTTCCCATTTGTCGTTCCTTTTGTTCGTCACTTGCAAACTTTTTCTTTCTCCCCTAACTCATCCTTTTCTTTCCTTCATCTCCTCTCCACTTTACTTTTTCCTATCACCTTCCCTCTCATTACTTCTTCCATTTCTTTTTTTTTTCCTGTTCACCTTCCCGTCCCTCCCTTCGGCTTATTAAGATTTCAAAGATACAAATGGCGGCGGGCTGATTGCTTTCAGGGAATCTGCCTTTAATAATTACAGGTGGAGAGGCTCGGGGTAACGTTGGCGAGGCAGAGACTAATGGAAAACTAGATTTTTTCACTGAATTAGAGAGCGGGGGGATGGGGGATCCATATATTGACAAGCCATCAGCGGGGCACAGATCAAGAGAAGTGCTTCAGACTTGTCGGAGAGTCGAAGGCAAACTGGCTCTGATGCTCCGTGGCATCTCTGTATGCTTCCTGCTGCTGCTACCAGCCTGTGAGGAAGATCCAACCCGCCTTCATCTTCTGAGCTGTTCTGTGGAGGGAGGAGGAGGAGCAGAGTTAAAAGGCTGCAGAGTTAACCTTTTTTATTCTGATGACTCCCTCCTCTTCTCATCAAGGGCCCAAATCAAAATGTAAATGCTGGAGCCTCTGAGGGACGCAGGGCGCCGGGATCTGCTCGTATTGATTATAAGTGAGTCAGAGTCGCTCTGCTCAACAACCAAATGTGTTTTCCCCTGACGCTCTGTGACAGGTATTACCCAGTGTTCAGCTGGCCTTAGGCTCTGTTGCTAATGACATTTCTGATTTCAGAGCCAACACGCACACGCAGGCATCAAAGTCAAGGATTACAGTGATTTTTACTTCAAAATGAAGATGTTTTTTTTATTAAAATGAACAGAATAGACTCTATGAATCTTTTCAAACTGACCCGCTATCTTTATTTTGTGTTTTGAGCCAAATGCTGCTGTAATCACTCAGTTCCTGACAGTTTATTTCTACTCTGCGCGACATCTTAGAGCGAGCGTATTCTTAATATGGTCATAATGAGCACTGATTATAATTTCCACATATCCAAGTCCGATAAGGTTCACTGTGGGTGTAGGTGACACAAATTTTATCAGGACCTGTGCAGATGTCTATGTGCGTGCCCGTTTTTGTGATCATGCAGAGTCGTCAGAGGAGAATTTACATTATTCACCATCTAAGCATCCACCTAAGGCAGCAGATCTCAAGCAGACTTTAAAGAAGTATAATGAGAAGGACTGCTCAGCCATCCGGTCTCCAGCTACCTGTATCCATGTCCACAATGAACTACAATCAAGACTTCAGGCACAGAGCTCTAGTTGTGAGCACAGAAGTCCCAACTACCTGCTGTTCCAACCTGTTGTTTATGAGGGGCTGACAAAGAAGTTTGGATGCTGTGTACAATGTCTGATAAAGTCTCATAAAGCCACATTTTATTCAGAATAGAACGTAGAAAACATATCAAACGTTTAAAATGAGACGTACATTTCATGAAAAATATCTCATTTTGACAGCAACACTTCTTAAAAATGTTGTTATAGGGGAAATAAAGTTGGAAAAGTAAGAAACAGCTGGAGGAACATTTAGGAAGCAATTCAGCTAACTGGCAACAGGTCAGTATTATGATTGGTTATAAAAACGAATGACGTAAAGGGACACAGTATCTTAGACGTGCAGATGGGCAGAGGTTCACCAATCTCGAACTGCAAAGACTTTGGAAGTCTTAACATATACAGTACATGGAAATTAGTGCATAGTCTCAGGAAAACCTCCAGAAATGACTGTCTGTAAACACAGTTTGCTGTGTTGTCCCCAAACGCAGCTTGAAACTACTGTGCAAAAAAGAAGCCATATGTAAACATCACCCTCTCTGAGCCGAAGCTAATTTAAATTGGACTGAGGCAAAGTGGAAAACTGTTCTGTGTTCGTACAAATAAAAATTTGAAACTCAGCTTAGAAAGCATCAACGAAGAAGACTTTGGACTGTTAAACAGCTAGAATCTTATATTAGGTAAGAATGGGATGACATTCCAGCCCCAGAGGTCCACCAGCTGGTCTCCTCAGCTCCCAGAAGTTTATGGACTGTTGTTAAAAGAAGACGGGGTGCTATAAACTCATGTTCTTCTTAAAAAGGTAAATTTTGTCATTTTAAACATTTGATGTCTCCTCTATGTTATATTGTGAATAAGATTTGGATTTCTGGCATCTTTAAATCATTGAATTCTTTTTTTAATGAATATTTGGCACAGTGTCCCAACTTTTTGGAGTTGGGGTTGTAACTGACTTAAAGGGAAAATAACAAAAACAGCTTTTTTCAGATAAAGGATGGACTGTGGGAGTGCACCAAGACACTGTAAAAGATAAAAAGGAACTTTTTGAACTCTGAATCATGCAAAGGCACTCTACTAGAGTCCATGAATACCACTGTGGGACAGGAAACAATGCGTATAAGTCACCTTTAACACCCAGGCCACGTCGGGCCACTTAAATGTGTACATATTGTAGTAATTTTATGTCTGCTCGTAGAACAGAGCCATCACAAAGTTTGCACTGCTACCCTTAGCCTTCCATTTTTCTGTATGGTGGCAGGTTAAAATCAGATCTGATCTGATCTACTCATGATGTATGAAGCATATGTTAATTACAGGACAGATCGAGTGGTGCCCTGAATTTGCTTAATAAAGCATTAAGCTTTAATGATTCATTTATGCAGAGACATTGGCTTTAAACTAAATTTTAGGTGCCTGCATCATCAATGTTTTTCTTAGGACTGAGATGCTCTGTGTGTCTCCCAGAATCCACTGTAGCCTCAGTGAAAGCCTTCAGCCTCCATTAAAGTTGAGTTTGCAGAGCAGCAGGCAGCGTGACCTCCTCAGGAGTTCATATGTTTGACCAAAAACATTGATGTTAAAGCTCAACTTTGATGCTGTCTGGGGGATTTTTGGTTTTCTGTCACCTGAACGGATATTAAATTTTCACGCTTGGCGTCGTACAGTAAACACACCACATGCAGTACTCGGAGTTTGTGTATTTTAAAAAAGTCTATGTGAGGTCATTTTGTAGTCTGTGTGTTTGTGTGTGTGTGGAGGAGGAGGGGTGTTTCCTGCCAAAACTGGTGATTTCTTCTCTATTTTTTTTGTGGGGTGGCATGATGTGTTGTGCTGTGAGCACTGTGTGCTGTGGCAAGGCAATGCAGCTGACTGATCCATCCATCATCAGCTCGTAGTCTCTCTGCTGCGCGCTCCTCAAACTCGGTTTTTGTTTGGAAACCATCCATCATATTCTTGAGCGTGACACTCTGGCAAAAAGACATCCCGGTCATGACTGCGTGCGTGTGTTTTTACTGGTATGTGCTCATGTATTTCTGCTTTGGATGAAAAAAGAAAAACCTGGTTGTAATATTGTACTTGGACATTTTTACACGGCTGAATCCATCAGGAGAGTAAAGAAAGATTTTTTGGTCATTGCAATTATGATGAAGAAGCTGCTGTTAGGACTTAAGGTTTAAAGTAAATATAATCTATAAATGGAGACGGGGAGGCAAGGTGTCAGCAACTTTGTCCCGCATTGCCAAAATATGCATTAAACAAAGAATTTAGAGGTATTCGTCATCAGGCAGAATATTAACAGTGATTCTTTAACTGCCCCCCTCCCCCTCCCCCTCCCCCCAGCATACCTCTCTGAGTAATGATCTATTTAAAGAGTTTTCATGGAATCAGCCCTCTGTGATAACAAGAGCTAGTGTTACTCTGAAAACAGCTTTAAACTCAAAGTTTAAGCTGCTTAGAAAAACTGAACTTGAAGTTCTTGAAGTTTTCAAAACAATGATTTAAAAATAATAATATGGTCTTTAGCTGACCCGCGCAGAAGACATCAACATGTTAGGGAGGATTCACGTGTATCCATTTCAAGCTTAAGTGGTCTCGGCTCTCAGTTGCTGTGAGTGATGTGATGCTAAATATTGCTACAGCAAGTAGTGGATTTGTTGACTTGCTTCTGAAAAGTTGAGAAATTGTATTCAGTAAGAAAGGTCCAACATTACCTCTAGTCAATAAAATCACATTATGGGTATATCCTGAAACTGTGAAGTTAATGTACAGATGTTGTTTAGTGTTGAAAGGATGAAGAAGTTGATAATTACTAAAAGTTTGTTTTTAGCAACAGGAGGCTAGCTTGGTTCACGTTAGCTGCTAAACTCTCTGTTAGCTTACTCATCTCTTATCGATTGCTGTTGCTATGACAACTATGCCAGCAACAATAGACAACCAAATGTCAGCAGCGGTGTTGTGGTCATTACTCAAGAAGAGTAACGTATTACAAAGAGTACGTTACTTAATTACTCGCCGAAGAAAGTAATTTGTTACACTACTTGTTACATTAATTTATCGTACTCTGTAAAATTACCCGAAATACACTGTCACATAATTACCAGTAAACAATATAAACTTGTTTATATTTTCCCACAAACCAAAACAAATCAACATCCTAATGAGGACACACATGAGATCTTTCTATTGGTTTTGAAAAGCAAGCATGTCTGATGTTTTTTTCTTTCTATCTGCACAGATAACAGATAAAGTTCTTCTATTAGCTGCAAAGAATACAGAATCTAGCACAGTAATTACAGTAATTAAAGTAAAAGTATTTACTGAAAAATGTAATGTGATGTCGAGGGACCCCCTTATAATAGTGGCAGTGGAGCTTCCATGACTGGTCATGCTAAAGGGTGCTTTGCATAGTGAGATACAGAGTGAGGATTGAAAGATCCTGCCTTCAAACACTGGGTTTGAAACACTTTTCTGTCAGACTGTGAACAAGTTTCATTATTTTCTGAAACTGGTTATTTTAACAGGGAGTGTATGAGGACTGACTCATTTAAAATAAAACCAAAAGTTTGAAAGAAAGAGTTTTGATGTCTTTACATCCAACAGTTTAGCTTCCAAAGTAAAGAACCTTTGTTGTGCAGTTGGTCTATAAGAATGAATTAAACAGTTTGAATTGTGAGGTTTTTTAAGTGATGTATAATTCAGAGGGTCAGGATGCTTTGTGCTGGTGTCCAGGGTTAAACTAACACCAGAATGTGAACGTTTAACTTGGGAGCTCGAACAAGCTTGTTCCAGCTCTGTGCTCCTCAGTCTCTATTTTAAACTCTAACACTAATAATTTTACAAAAACATTATAATTAGTGTGCTTTAATCCAGATCCTTTGAGACAATACTATAAAGTTTTGTCTCAACTACACATACAACTGAAACCGAGAAGAAAGCTCAAAGAAATGGAGCAGAAATTCTGATGCTACAATTAGTTTTTTACCTCGAGACAGGTCAGACCTCTTTATCTAGGTCTCTTTCTTTCTCACTATAATGTTGGCCTGTTTCTAGTACATCTGTGGACTCAAAGCTACAAATGACGTGATTATGATATATCATGTAACAGAGAAAGTCTCTTTGTTTCTGCCGTAAAAGAAAGAAATCAATACCAGGGCAGTGCGGAGCCTTCAGGGGCCGCGGCGTCTCCCCTGGACTGACCAGGTAAGGGTTAGGCCCAGCCGGAGGTTTGGCGGGCTCAGAAATGCTGATTCTACATTTAGCTTGACAGTGATGCATGCCTCAGCCTCAGCGTCCGGTTAGCCCGGTACCTGAGGGTCCGGCCGAGGAAGATCAGCTGCAGACCAGGACGGGGTTAAGGATGGGGGGTGGCAGAGGAGCAGAAGGGGAGGCCAGAAACTCTTATTTTTAGAAGCAGCAAAGTCTGGGAGGGAGGAAAGATGGAGGAGATGGTGGGAGTATTTTTTATAGGGGTGGGGGACAAGGGAATTGGAGAGAGAGAAAAAAAACAGTGTTAGAAACAAGATGTTTTAAGAGCAGTCAAAGTCTGCAAGAGCGAATAACCCCCAAAAATACACATTATAAAATTAACCCATTTGGTGGTTTTACCTCTTTACTCACTTTAATTATGGGGTTTTGGTGATTATTATCACTAATCATTATTCTTTTTACACTTCTAGATTATTTTCCATCTTAAGTCTATCTTTAACAAAGAGTTTGTCTAATTCCATTCAGTGCTTTGCAGTTTTTCTCCATTTTTACTTTTACTTTGTGGGATAGCTGTCATTCAGGAGGCAGAGCAGGTCATCTACTAATTGGAAAGTTGATGGTTCAGTCCCTGGCTGCTCCAGGCTGCGTGCCAAAGTATGCTAAGATACTGAACTGAAATTTACTCTTGAATTTTTCCTGAGAGTTTAAATGTGTGCAAATGTTTATTTTTAAAAGTGTTTGGGTGAATAAATCATGAAGCAGTTTGAAGCAGAGTAGAAAAAAACAGTCTATTCTCTTTTTGTCACTAGAATTCCCATCATACAGTACCGTATTTAAATCAGATGAATTTGGGCACTAAAAAACAAAATAACAAATTGATGAATTTATTTGATCCTTTTAAATTAAGAAAACCAGAATCGAAATCAAAATTCTGAAATAATAATTATTCCCAGTGAAGCATTGCTTCCAGAGAGAAGATGCAGATTGTTTTGTTTCATCAGTTTTCTTCCCTCCTGCAGGGGTCACAGGTTTTAGCAGTCTGAAAGAACAAAATCTTACAATTTTCTGTTGGGGAAGTTTGAATCTTCATCGATGCTCCCCCTTCACTACTCCACTGAATACTCTACACACGCACACTAGCCTTCTTGGCTTTGATGTTGACCTTTGACCCCATCTTCTCAGTAGAGCATGTCGAGGGTCATCATCAGAGTGGTGTAAGGCCTGTGGGAGGCGTCCAGTACATGCTGCTCATGCTCACTAGATATTGGATAGATACAACTGATGACAATGCGTTACATTGTCATTATTCTATTTTCTGAATTTCAGTGACTGTGTTTTATTTTATTTTAGAGTTAATATTTTAACCAGTATTTTATGCTTTCATTTCTACAAAGTAAAACCACAAAAACAAAAAACAAACAAATTTAAAAATACTGTTTGTAAAGTAGTTTTATTAAAGCAGAAATTAATATCTAGTGTTTTTCCATTTTGTTAAGGAACGATAACAAATCACTTTGGAAGGTTGGACAATTGCTACCTGGATTTTGAAGCATGTCAATGAAATTTTTGGGAATATTTCAATATTCCAATCCCTTCTCCCGAGATATTACATTCTGCAATTTCATCATCTTCATTTCATCATCTTCATCTCGACAGCTTGAGATCAACTAACAGTAAAATGCAAGTGATAAATCCTACAAGGTCATTTTTTTGTGGGGGAAGGCCTTGACACTTGGGTCTCGCTCGGGTCACTTTGATTTTGACCTCCAAATGAAGTTATTTAGATAATCTGGGGGAAAAAAATTTGCTCTGTCAGACTCTGAGTGATGGCTCCATGTTTCTGCTGTTATCTGGGTGAGTCCGCTTTATTATTTCTGATCAAAATGATGAGTGTAACACCAGCTACCTCAAACCAAAATAAGATATGGTGTTTCTATCAATTACTTTATATTTTTCTTGATACAAAGCCAGATATATTTTAAAATTGTATCCTTTTATTACTTTCCTATTATTTATTAATTATGATTAAAACAAAGTAAAACACTGAAAATGGAATTTGAATATAAAAAAAGATGAGACCGATGCGTTTTAATGAACAATGCAGTTTTAAGAAAATAACAAGAAACAACAAAGAGCAGAAATTGTTAAGGAGGCTAAAATGCTGGCAGACGGTGCAGCTGGCTGAAAGTTAAAAATAAGGCGGCGGTTCTAACAGCGAGTGTGTAAATCCTCACACAGGATGGATGTAGCTGTCGTCATTGCTGTTGTTGTTGTTGTGTCCACCATTCCTTACAGAGACAATGGTGTTAATGAGCCTCACACATCAACCACAGCACACTCCATCCTCTGTGTGTGCTTGTGTGTGTGCTTGTTTGTGTAAATGTGTGTGTTGGTCAGGAGCTGTATATCTCAGCGTGAAGGGTTGCTTTAGCTGATATTTGTCGTGAATTGTCTTTTCAAGTAGCTCAGACAGAAAAACTAATCCTCACTGACTCAGACAGGATGGATGACTAACAGCACAGAAAGGAGCTAACAAGTGAGTTTCAAAATAAGGACAAACATGCAGAAAAAAATCGTAAACGTGCAAACAAAAATCATAAAATCATAAATCATAAAATGACCAAAAACAGATATGAAATGACTGCAAAAACACCCAAAAGGGAAGAAAACCCCCACAAATATTCTCCACAACCACTAAAAGACAAAAATGTATAAATGAAAATTAATTGGAAGAGACATAAGGCACACTGAAAAACATGCACAATGACGACAAACTGACACAATGGCCCCAAAGATACACAAAAACACTGCTGAAATAAAATAATACCAGTGATCTTTACTGAGATGCAAGATGATCTCAGTGAGTCATGGCAGAAACAAACTGACAACAACAAAAACACAAACTTTCCAAAAATAAGATTCAAAATCATAACAGATGAAAAAATGCTTTGAAGGGACAAACATTGAAAAATAAAGAACACTGACTGATTATACAGTGACAAAAGCCTCAAAACTGCTGAAAAATGAAATGAAATGACTACAAAGAGAGGTACATTGACTGAAAAGCAACACAAACACAGAGAGTCAGACCAACTAAATAAAAATGAAAATGACCGGTGAATGACAATAAATTCTTATGAAGAGATGACAAAAGCTGATAAACAGCTTAAAAAAAAACCCCCACACAAACCCAAATATAAAGTACACTGACTGCAAATACTAAAATAAGAACCAATAGATGCAAAACAAACACCAAAAAAGGCAATAACAAGACACGAAATGACCATAATTCTCCAGATAACGATAAGAAACACACCAAATGACCAGACAAAGTGACATATATACATGGGAAATGACCACAGAGGGGTGGGATATGACCCAAAAAAGAAAGACAACAATGGGGAAATGTGCCATGGTGACAAAAGTCATAATAATAACAAGCAGTAGGGCACAAATACTCCACACAGCAAGGCTGCTTTTAATTTGGAGGGACAGATCAGTGTGTTTTTTGGGTTTTTAAAATTAATTCTAAAACTACACGATTTTTAAGATATTGTCCTCTGACAAGATTTTATTAACAAATAACAAAATAAAATACAAATCACTTTTTTTTTTAAACATAGCAACAAATTCTAGAGTCAGACTATATAAAGTGATAAATAGATGTTTTCACATCTGGTCTGAAAGCAGAATGACTCTCAGGCAGGTATGGTGCTGCAGGGGGGCGGGGCACTGTGGTGCGTTCGCTGTCTGTCAGTGGCCGGATGTGGCAGAAATTCTCTGGTGGAGAGTCAGGCTCAGGTTTGCCATCTGTCAGCTCTGATGGGCCGGCTATCGATCCAGCTAAGGGGTCACACCAGGATCCTGACCCCCCCACGTCAATGTCTGACACACACACACACATGCACAGGGGAAGGTTCAGGTATGTGACAGTAATGTGACAGTCATTTTCCCAGTGTGATGGCTGTCGACGTCAGCCTGCTGGGCAGTGACACAGCCATCGCTCCTAACCTTTTTGTCCTCCATGCTGACCTGGATTAAATCCCAACTATCTCCATTAGTAAATGGATGACATGTTGGGAGACTGTGTGTGTGTGTGTGTGTGTGTGTCTGTGAAGAATGTGGATAATGTCTAATGTGGCTCTTTTAAAGAAGATAAGATCTGGGTAATTATTTTTTCTTATTCTTTAACCAAAAACTGTAAAGTTAGACTGATAGCTGCTGAAGGACATCACTTCAATTTGCAAAGAAGGGTCACCCTCACTGACAAAAAAAGCCTTGTTTTTTGTTTTTCCATGAAATGTTGACTTTATATTCTATGTTTTTTGTGACTTTGTGACTACAAAAAGTAGTAGAATGAAAATGACTAGCTTTATTAACAACACCTTTTCTCCTAGCCCACATCATTCATTCTGCCCCATCAGAAGGCAGAAGTTTGAAGTTAGCAGAGGTAAATGTGGGAAACCCCAGAGGTAGATTCAACAAATTATTATTACTCATTTGGAAGTTGCATATATATTAGAGATGGCACGATACCACTTTTTTATGTCCGATACCGATACCGATATCATAAATTTGGATATCTGCCGATACCGATATGAATCCGATATAGTGTTTTTTAATCAACAAAACTGTTTTTTAAATATCTTGCTGCATTTTGTATAAGTTCATACTCAAGTTTAAAACAACAACTACACTAAAGCTATTCTGTTATACCTGTATGCAAAAAAAAATATTTCATAGTTCAGCAATACTGATCAATCTAATAAACTTAAACCTACACCATCCTCCCTATTCTGGTATTTTAAAGAGTACTTAGCATAAATATTAAGCAACCTAACTAATAGGGTTCCAACTCCCAGCAACAACAAAAATAAATAAATAAAAAATAGGGAACCACCCCTCACGCTCCACCTCATGATGCTTAATCGACGTAATCAACCTTAATTTGATGCAGTGTGAAAAAAAATGCACAGAAATCAATTATTTTTCAAGAAATATTAAATAGATTCAACATCTTTCTTCAACAAAATTGCAGACTGCACAGATGGTACCTTCCCAAAGGGAAAAAGTACTATAGCTTACTAGGGTATATATATTAGACTTAATAGTCACTATATACAGTAACTGACTTCTATTCCTTTTACATCAAATTAAAACTTTGGGTGTCAGATAATTATTTATTAAAAGCTAGACATATTTTTAATGAGAATAAGAAAGAAAAGTATGTCTTTGTGCCCCCTTTTCCCTGTTAATGCCCTATCGGCCCCCCTGGCTAAACTTTGCTAGATCCGCCCCTGCACAGTTACCAGCGTCAGCTACGTAGAAAAAGATCCTGGAGTAGAAAGTAATAATAAATAAATTCTAACAACAGCTGATCAAGCTTAAACGTGCTGCTGTTGTTCAGCCGCTGGTTTCCTCTTTCTGGTGCAAAGTGGGCCAAAAACAAACTAGAGAGACGGACTCGCGACAGAAAAGCCGATCAGCTGATCGTTAAGCAGTTTCATGATTGAAGTAGCAGCAGGAGAGGCAGTCGCTCCATATATCGCTTGTTAAGCTTAACGCAGGAATGCTTTACATTCAGAGATGGACTTACACACTTGCTTTACTTCTCTCGGGATAACTTTGTCGGAGATGAAATGCCGGGTTGCTAGCGAAGCTCCAAATGCTATCCAGACCACCGACAGGTCCCGCATGCCACAGCCGCTCTATCACGTGATGCATACTGCTCTGACGTGCTAACGTTCTGAGGTGAGTTACGGCGTGTTGCAAGTTTTGTGAGGTGCTTTCGTGATATTTAATGGATCGGATTACATTTTTTATTTTTCTCCGATATCCGATCCAGTAATTTAGGTCAGTATCGGACCGATACCGATACCTAATATCGGATCGGTCCATCTCTAATATATATGCATATAACACATAAATACTAAATGTAAAAAATGCGAACATATTTTTCTACCTTAACAGATAAAGATAAGTCCATGCCAACTGGTGAGGCGCATGCAGAATGTCCATAACACAGATTTTGTTCATAACTTTTATGGACAGTTGAGTTCACCGGCTTCAGAATCTCATCTCACTTGTTTCACTTAGCGATGACCTCAAACTCTCACAGTTTGCAGCCAAATGCAAAGGGGCTTAGCTGAGAATTAGCACCTCCAGATCTGAGGCTGTGGTTCTCTGCTGGAAAAGGCTGGAGTGCCCTTCCCTGGTTAGGGAGGACTTTCTGCTAGTGGAGGAATTTAAATATCTCAGGGTCTTGTCCACAGCTAGGGGAAGAATGGACTGGGAGATTGGCATACGACATGGTAGAGGATCTGTAGTGACATGGAGGTCTTCAGGTCAGAAGTTAGTGTTGGTCTCACATACTAGGTTCAAAACACGTGGGGATCGGGCTTTTCAGGCACTGGCACCAAGGCTGTGGAACTGTCTTCTGTTGTCTTTACGTTGTCTAGACTCCATTGACTCTTTTAAAAAGCAGCTGAAGACATTTCTGTACAAACAAGCTTTTAATTAATTTTCTCATTGTTTTATATTATTATTTATATCTCTTTTTATTGTGTCTATCTGTGAAAAGTGCTATATAAATACATTTTACTTATTTACTTACTTACTTACATGGAATCTGTTGATTTACTGGGCCATACCTTTACCCATGGTCACGAGCTGCGGGTAGGGAACAAAAGAATGTACGGTGGCCCCTAGAAACAAAGCACCTACAAACTCCAAAACACAACGGAAGTGCTCCAGGACGCTAGGGGCAGTGTTGAGCTTCTCTCTGGGCAAAGCACACTGACTGTGAGCTTAGGTCAGATTAGACTGCACCATAAACCAAGTGTTCATAGTAATTTAAAAAAAATTAAACAAACAACACTTTGCAAATTACCTTTCTTATAAAGTGTGGTTGTTCTATCCTTGCAGGTGTTTTCAGCTGGTATCCAACTCTATGTGTTTGCAACAAACTTGCCATTTATGGAGCTCAACAGTGCTCAACACTGCCCCTAGTGTCCTGGAGCACTTCCGCTGTGTTTTGGAGTTTGTACGTGTTTTTGGAGTTTGTACGTGCTTTTTGGAGTTTGTACGTACTTTTTGGAGTTTGTAGGTGCTTTTTGGAGTTTGTACGTGCTTTGCAGTTTGTACGTGTTTTGGCAGAAAAAAGATGGATATGGATGGGTTTAACACTTTAATCTTAAATTATTTTCTTCTTTTTCAGAATATGTCCACCCTCTTCCTAGAATGGTCCTAATATGCTGTCATATATTTCTAACTGGTCTGTTTGTATTAATTTTACTTTATGTTTTCAAAACAGTATATTGTAGTAAATGTATGTTTCCTGTCACACTTCAGCTTCTCAAATATGTCCAACACAGCCAGTTCTCAGGCTTCGATCTATATGGAAATCAAACATCCTCTCCCAGAGCCTAGACGTCCAGCAGAAGAGCCAAAACACAAGAACTCATTGAAGTAGAATTGATACTCAATTAGGAGTCTCTTTAATGAGTAGAAAAGCTGTTTTTTCTATTTTCCTTTTTAACACTAATAGCAGCTCATCTATTCAGATTAAACAGCGTTGACAGTGAGAAGGTACACCGTCATCGTCCTGTCTGTTTTCAAGTGCTTCGCAACCATGCAGAGTTGCATGGTTGCAGTTTCCGTTCTTTCTGTTCCTCCTTGTTAAATCAAAACAGGCTTCGAGGTGACCTTTGAACTCTGACCCCTCCAGTGAAATGAGTGCCTCTTTAAGAGATAATTTCTTTTTGGCCAAGGTAGCGATTAAACCACTCTCAAATGGTTATTTATTTAAATATTTGGACAAGTATATATAAAGCAATAATGTTGATTGGTTTATGTACAATTCTCTAAGTCTGTATGAAGACATATGAGTTCCCATATGAATTTAGAAAAAGGTGCTTTGTTGCTGGAATAATTATAGTACCAAATAAATATGCCAAACAAAGTCGAGTGGTAACATCTGAGAAAAATAAAAGGGCACTGCAAACTGCAGATGAATTTTTATATAACCTAAACCATGCCATTAAGCTTAAACCATTTCATACTGAGTTAGGTATAATTTGTTTAAATTGTACATTTCCCAACTCACTATAAAATCTTTCAAAATCTTGTATTGAAAACAAGGAAACGAGGTCTAAAAAAGTGTTTTTAGATCATTTTTGCATGTTGTTATGCGGTAACGGTGAGCAGAATGGTAATCAGTTATTTACACATTGAAATATTTTTTTAAAAATACACTGCATGGACAGTCCTGGGCACGCAGACATTACACCTTCTGGAGGTGCTTAGTCATGAAATCTCATGCCACGAAGCTCCTGGTTCACAGTTTTTGTGCTGATGTTAAGTTTTTTTGTGCTGCAGTTAGTGATTAATCAGAACCTTGTCAACTTTTAAGCACTTTTTGCCGCACTGAGCGACCCTGCTCGGATGTTTTACATCTACCACTTTGTGGCTGAGTTGCTTTGGTTCCTAAATGGTTCTGCTTTGCAAAAATGCACCTTACAATCCATGGAGAAAGATCTAGAAGGGAAAGTTCATGAACTGACTTTTTGCAGCAGTGTTGTCTTTCACAGATGTTTGTAAAGGCAGACTACATGGCTAGGTGCTTAATTTTATTTTATTTTAAGCATGGAGAAACCATTCAAACCAACATGTGTGGTATACCTGAGATACATAAAATAAAACACACACTCTTTCTCTCTTCACAGCCGGAGAATGAGGCAGCAGGAAGCGGGCGGTCCAGTTTTTCTTCTTCATTAGTGTTTGTGCCTGCAGGTGTTAAATAATATTAATGACCCCCAGCGTCATTACTTACCTCTGCGCTCGCCCTCGCCTCAAGTGATTTTATCGACTCTCCACTCCTCAGCCGGTGTTTGTGTGCGCCCGCGTGTGAGATTATTCTGCGGCGATATTATCAGGAACTTTAATAAGTTGATTAGCGGCAAGGCGCTATCTGCTAACTGGATCTAGATGATGATGTTGATTGGACGGAGCGCGGCGCCATCCATCTTTCTGATTGGCTAATAACTGAAATCCATCACTGTTTCGCTCGATTTACGCCGCGATGTGTGTGTGCTTGTACGTGTGTGTCTAATTCCCTCCACTTTATCTGCTTGGGTTCATTTTCGTCTTCCTCTTCTCTTTTCTCCCCTCTGCTTTGGTTCATTTCACCTTTCCTTCTGTCTGTCCTTTCTGTACATACAGCTATGTCTCTGTCTTTTGACGTTACATTCTCTGTTTTATACTTTTAAAATGTGTTTTAAAAGTATAGTGCTAATAGTGCTAAATGTGTCTCATTGTCACTAATGGCATCTATAATATGGCTTATAATGCAGTTTGCATGTGAAAAGACAGGAAACCTGTTTTACAATTTAATGCTGACTGTTACACACAAAGCTGAATTTTGCTTTCTGTGTGTGTCTGCTTTTCTCTGCTGCAATGTTTCCACAACTTGCAGCAGCGTGACATACCTGTTGACTCACTGAGATGTGTGTTTGTGTGTGTTTATGTGTGTTTGTGTGTGTGAGTGTGTGTTTGCTTGAGTGCAGCCACCACGTCACTCGGAGTAATTAGTCTTTGTGCTGAGGAGAGAGCCAATACGCCGTTTCTGCAACAGCCAAAACTCCTGAGACTCAACCTCTCAGACACAAACACACGCACACACACACACACACACACACACACACACACACACACACATACACAAACGCAGCAGTAGCAGGTAGATTAATGTGTGTTGTGTTTGTTGTCCCGGAGGAAAGCAGCTCTCTTAATAAAGAAAAAATAATTCCTTCCTCTTTCTCTGGATTGCCTTCACTTTCTGGAAACTGTGTGTGTGTGTGTGTGTGTGTGTGTGTGTGTGTGTGTGTGTGTGTGTGTGTGTGTGTGTGTGTGTGTGTTGAGTTGTTTGAAAAACACCCTCTTGTTAATATTTTGGTTGAATGTGTATTACATTATTTAGGTTTTACTCAGCCTGCTAGATCTTACTTTGCATTGTAGCAACCTGTTTTGTTGTTGTTGTTTATAATTTGTTTGTTTGTTTTGTTTCTCTATTTTTTATTAGGGTTTTTTCTCATCTATGTGAAGTTTGAGCTTACACAGGCCACTGAGAAAAGCCAAAAAACCCAACAGACAAGAAACTCAACAATAACTGAGACTTCTATTAGGAATAGCATATTTCCAAATAATGTCAATTCAATTACAGGATTATTATCAAATTAAGCTAATTACATTATTTTACCTTCTCCTGAGTGTTTGATTTAATTTATTGTTCATTTACTGTTTATATTTTGTACCAAAAATGAACTGTTCACTGTTTGGATGGATTTTGAAATCTTAACAGAAGTCCTAGTGAAATCTTTATGATTTGTACTGAACTCAAAGAACTGCAGAAAATCAACAAAACAGAGGTTTATGTAAAAGCCCAGAGGCAAGATAACAAAATCACCATCAAAGTTGTCAGTGATTGTTCCTATTGTACCTATTATCTGCACAAAACCTTTAAAACTTGTAGCATTACCTTCACATTATCGCAAGTGTTTTATAACAACAGAATGCCCGTCAGAAAGTTGCCATTTGAATACATTAAAACTTAGTTAACTATGAATACTGGTCTATATTAAACTATAGTAGTTAAATTCTAACTATCTTTGCAATATATTAATGAGCTGTTCTCATTTGACTTTATCTTGCTGATTAGCTTCTACATTTAGTGATGAGTTAATAGTTTCTTTTCTTTTCTTTATCAGAATCTGCAAAAATCTAGTGGCTAAAGATGAAGAAACACAGTGGAGTAAAAGACTCATGGTGCAAATGCACCTCTTTGCACCACTGCTGCATGCTGCATCCAGTCTGACTCGTACGGTAACTTTATCTCCTGCATCGTTTTCCTTCTGTGGTCACTGCTGTGGTCTGAAATCAGCTTCAAGCAAACCTGAACATCAGATTGGAGAATTGCTGAGTGTTTTACTGGGGCGAGCGTGCACAAACACAAACAGTTGAAGGAGAGTTGTATCATCATTTAGCCTTGTTTTATTTCCTCTGTTTCCTCATTAGGAGCAGCAGATTAAAGCTGCCTGGCCATTGGTCTTCATTTGGGCCAACACATAGTACTAATGGACCTGAGTGTGTGTGTGTGTGTGTGTGTGTCCTGAAATACATGAAGGTCTTTGTGCTTATGTGTGAACACGTTCAAGTGTGTGTGCACGCACCAGCTGACCGGTCGTGTAATTAGCCAGGTCAGGCTAATTGACCTTGTGGTGTGAGGGCGTGTTAGCTGCAGATTGCCAACGTTAGGCGCGCTGTGACTGTGAGCAGTGATGGATGTGTCTGAGAGCCCGTTACACAGCCAGCAGAAAAACCAACAAAACCCTGTGAACCACGGTGAACCAGAAGGGCTTTACTTGTTTTTATTTATAAAGGATTGTCAGGGTCAGACCACCAACAAACAGCCGCTTAAAAACACTTTAAACTAATGTCCACTTCCCCTGAGCTTTCAACATCATGATTTTTGTTAAATATTGTCTTAAATAAAAAGTCATTTCCTCTTTCAAAATAGAAGAATAACATTCTGCTAAGAACCAAGTGGCCCCACTGTCTGAGTGAAAGGGCATTCAGAAATAATATAGTTCCAGCTGTTGTGAATATTGACAAAACAAATATAAAGATCTAATGAGCTGTGGTTATAAAAATCATCAATCCTGTAAAATGGATATTTCCAAAGATGAAACCTTTTTAGATACCTAAAAGTGGGTCAACGGTAAGTGATTCTTTTTAACAGAGTCCATTTCTTTTGTGGGTCAACTTTTTACTTTTCTCTTGGATATCTTATGAGTTTCTGTGTTCTAAAATGCTCAGAAAACTCCTGTTCAGAAAATAGCTGATGTATGATTCGTTTCATCAGTTTAACAGATCTTATGAACACATTTCACAGCTGCTGCTGTGACTGTTATTGGGAACAAAGGGGGACGTTAGGTGACGTTGCTAACTAGCAGCAAGGTGGGGATAGGGAGGAGGTTGGGGTGGATGGATGGCCTAACATTTAGCATGTTTCATGTTCTGTCTTCCAGGCTAGTGATTCATGTTCCTTTGGTTTGACTTTGTTGTTTTAGTGTAGGCTGTGACAGCTTAACAATGTCTTCCTCAAATGTAAAAACAACAATTTTCTCACAAAGGAGCTCCAATTTATTAGAAATAAAAACAACAAAGGAAAAATAGCCCCACCCTGAAAAAAATGAATCACAGCAACTTAAACGTTGAAGCCAAGACCAACTATATAACTTGATTATTTCAACAGGGAGCTGTGTATGTATTTACTATGTTGGTGTGTGTGTTTATTTATGTGCTGTTTCCAGATAATTGTACAATGTATGTTTGTCATTGTCAGTGATTGTCAATGACCAGCTATGAGTTTATGAGTTGGTGGAGACCAAATCGGAGCTAAAACAGAGTTAAGATAACGTCGGACTATTTCCTGTGATATTTTCTGTTTTGTTGTTGTGTTTTCACATTTGTTGATGTTGTTGTTTGATGTTGATGTTTTTGTGATTTTAGGATTCAAAAGTCTTTGTTATTTTTAGTGTTTTTTGGGGGAGTTAGCCGCAGCTAGCTTTTTAAAAATCAAGTGCCGTGATGGTGGCAGAGTAGTTTCCTCAGTTCACATCGCACACTAATTTAATTCATTGCTATAAAAATATTTATCACAGAGGCTTTAATTAAAACCTAGATTATGGGAATAGACAAGTACTGCTGTTACACTGTGACATTAATTATACATAAAGTGCTGCTTATGGTTAGTCTAAAAGTTCACACTACGAATGGTGAAGTTTATAATTTAAATGTGTGATATCTGACACTGATCCAGATATATAAATGGTCTCTGGTCTGAACATTGAACACACATTTGGGATCAGAGCAACAGAGAAGTGGCTTTCAGCTAACAAGCTGGATGGATTTGTTCTTCAGATCCAGCCCTGACCTGTGATCGGCCTCCTCGCTCCGCACAGATCCACTCTGAGGCGGCGGCAGCAAGTTATCGACGCCTCGTGGCCGTTAGAGAGACACGCATCCGGTCACCCGGCTGCTGGCGAGCCCTTTAACAAATGATGAAACAATAAAAATAGGAAGTCATATTTCCTCACAAAGGCTTTTTATTTAAAAAAAAAAAAAAACGGGGTGGTGGAGATGGATGAGGCCTTAAAGTGACGGCGGTGGTCTATGACTGCTATTGAACGGACCACATCCTTAACAAATGTCCCTATCACTCCTGCCTGTGTAGTAGAGCTCGATCGCCCGCCCGACACTCTCTCTCTTGCCCTCTTTGCAGAAGATGGATGTGTGTGTGTGTGGCCTATGACAGAGTAATGTGTCCTGGCATGCTAGTTGGGTTTATTAGCAGAAACTAGTTATTTCTGGGGCCCCCTGTGTGTGTGATTGTGTGTGTGAGTGTGTGTTTCAGCAGTGATAAATGCAGTGTGGCTCCTGTTGATTTTATTCATTTGTCAAATAGCTGGAGAAAGGGTTAATCAGCTCTCTCCCGTTTTCTCTTTTTCTATTTTTCATCTCTTTCCCTCTATGCACCCCCTTCTTTCTCAGTGTTTGTCCCTTCTCCTGTCATTTTCTTTTTTCTCCTTCAAACAACTGTTTTTATATTTACGTATTTTCATATTTTTTATCTTTTGTTTTGTTCTGTCACCTTCACATAAAGAAAAAATTGAACTGTATTATGGTATTTCCACCTAATAAAAATGTTTAAAATCCTTATTTCAGAAATATCTTCAAAATTGCAAGATCAAAATGAAAATTCTCGTGTTTGTGAAAAAGAGATGGTCTGGAGGATTTAGGAGAAACATTCAACCAGCTATTTCACTTCCATCTAATCAAGTCTACAAATTAGGGTTTAAATTACACCCTCATAGCTATCTAAGGCCGTTGGAAAATGCAGTAGACCCATGCCGTCACTTCACTGAATGTGCAGCCCTCTGCAAGCTATAAAAATGGCGATGGATTCAATAACAGTAACAGTACAGAGGCTGGAATTACAGTTTATCTCGATTGCTTTGGCTCAATTCTCACAGCAGAAAAGTCATTCTTTTCTGCTGTGAGAAAAGAATGAGAAAGAGAAAAGAACTACTTTTAATGCAGTTCTCAAATCAGTAACAGATTTCCTCACCCGCATTAGACATTCAAATTGTTTTTATCCACACTGCTGTTGTTTCTACACGTACTTCGCTACCAAAGATGTTTGTCACTGTGTTGATGACAACTCATCAAAACACTTTGTACTTTATTCAGTCACAGCTCTAGATCGCTCATTTTCCCAAAGACTGTCCTGCATTGCAGTGTTTTCAATCTAGTTACTTCAAGTTTTGTTCAAATATGTGTAAAAGAGCAAATACAATAACGCACTGAAATACAGATTTTCACTGTTGTGCCAGAGCCGCTCACCCAAATTTCTCTTTTAAGCACATCCCAAGGATGCTCCAGTGGACTCAGCTCTGGTGACAGTGGAGACCATTACAGTGTTATTCAGTCTTCTGCTGTCTTTTGGTGAGTCTATGCAAAACTTAGGCTCTGTTTCCTGCTCTTAGCTGACAGGTGCGGCCCCACAGGTGTGGTCATGTGCTGCTATAGCTCATATGCTTCAAGGTCAGATGTGTTGTCTTTTCAGAGATGCTCTGCTGCATGGCGTGTTTGTAATGAGTGGTTGGGTGAGTTTTTCTTGCCTTCCATACAACTCAAAGTACTCTGGCCATTCTCCTCTGACTTCTGACATCAACAACCTATTTTCACCCAGAGAACTGCTGCTCACTGGATATTTTCTCATTCACACCATTCCCCATAAACCCTGAGATGGTTATATGGAAAAATATCAGTACATCAACAATGTCTGAAATACACCAGCCCATCTGACATCAACACCAAGCCACGTTCAGGCATCTTTCTTCCTTATTCGGTGCTCGGTTTGAACTTCAGCAGGTGATAAATGGTTTGAGTCGCTGCTGATGTGAAAGGCTGATTAGATATTTGGATTACTGTGACAGTGGAACAGGTGTACCTAATAAAGTGGCTGCTGAATGTGTAGTGTGACTTTTTTGGACTATACAGTAGTTGGTGCTATGTTCTCAGATTGTGTCTGTTTTCTGATCCTTTTAGTTTAATGATCATTATTTTTGCTTTTTTCCATTTCATTAATTTCATAACGTTTAAAAAAAACACATTTAATTCACATTTAATTGTTGTTTCTGAATTGTTTTACTCTAAATTATGTGAACTCGTCAGTAAGGTTTTGAGAAAGAAAAAACATTTTGATGACTTTAAAGGTCTTTAAAGGGTGGTGAAAGTTTTTTTTTTATTTTTTATTCATCACGCTATTGTTTTTGATTGTTTTTTATTGTTGCTGTGTCTTTTTGCACAGGTGACTCTGTGTTATGAAAAATGCCTTAAGAGTTTTGAGAACTGCATGAAGATTGGTAAGAACGACTTTTTGCTTTGAGAATTGAGAAAAACTGTCAAAGGTGAAAAGCTTCAATCTGGTCTTTATTAAACTGATTTCACATCATTTAAAGAAAAATAATTTCAAAATCTTAGTAGCAATAAACATTACCTGATTTAAAGCTGGACAATTTAATTTTCAAAAAAATCTTCTCAAGTTGGCCAGATAGAAGGACAAATTTAAACGTCAGTCCGAACTGTGCCAACAACAGGATACAGCGGGAACAATAGCACATACTCTGGAAACAGTCCAGATGTCCACAAGAGGATCATCGCAAATGTCAGATCAGCCAACTTTAAATGATGATTTTTACCCTACCATTCCCTACATAACAACCAGAAAATGTTATTAGTGACAATCAACACACTTAAAAGACTGTGATTTCTATCTGCAGTATCTTACAGTTTATTTGTGGCACGCCTCTGTTCTAGGACCTCCAAGCCCTTCTGTGTGCGCATATATGGAAAATCAGGGGAATGAAGAACAGCAGAAAGATTCCAGCACACAGCAGAGAAGGCATCATCATGGCACTGATTACAATAGCAGGGAAAATATGAGCTGGAGTGTAGGTGCGCTGCAAAGTGGCTTGCAGACCTACAGCTGTTGGAGCTATGCTAAAGGTAAAATTTAATGTATGGAAGGGTATCCACCAACCCATCAGGTGATGTGAGCTTGATAAGCTGAGATAACCTGATCTACCAGGACTGCACACGAGTTTGACTTTGTTTCCTGCTGGATGGAACTTTATGCATAATTCTGCTGAGGAGAATTTAAATCAATAGGTAGTCCATTTTTATTGTGGACAGTAAACATTATATACACTATGTAAGTCTGACATATAAAGGTCTGCGCTATGTTAACCACTTAACATCCACAAGGCCAACAATTTGAGGATAAGGATTAGGGATAAGTTCACGTCAACAGCTTCATATGGAATTTTAATGCCCATGGTATTCTCAAGTGAACGTGTTATGACAGAATGCCTAAATGACCCAACCTCACAGGCAGGGTTATGATGGAGGTTATGAGGTTAATAAAGCACAGAGAACGTTACATCCATGGTATCTTCAGCAGTTTTCAGGTTATCTTCTTTAATTTGGAGTGTTTATTTTTCTTCTATCTGTCATTTAGACAGCCCAACAATATAGGTGAGAGAAAAAAATCCTCAAATTGATAGGCTATAGATTTAATAAGAATTAATAAGAATGAAAAGCTGAAAATGAAGGCACGGAAAAGAAAAGCAAGTATTAAGAAAAAATGTGAGGAGTAATGGATGACAATCAGAACAAAAAACAGTGATGAAGAGGAGGAAAAGAGCGCAAGAGACAGATGAAGGGATAAAGTCCGAAAGAAAGAAAAGAAAGACAGCAAAAGAGACAGAGCGGAGAAGGTGTCGCCAGGGAACCAAGAAAAGATAAAAAGTAATAGACTGAAACAAGAGGAAGACTAAAGCTACACACACACACTCGTCCCCCTGCTATCCATCCATCTCAGCTTGTGGAAATAAGGGCCTCCTCGTTGTCAGCTTGTTATTTTTCCCTCCTCCTCCTCAGTCTCTCTCTCACTGTCTGTTCTTCCCTTCCTTACTCGCCCGCCGTCCTGTCGTCTGCCGGCATTCTGTCATGTGTGAAGGTATCGATTTGCCAGCGTTTTAACCATCAAACTGCAGCTCCGCTTTTTAAACAATATCTGACGGACGGAGGTAGGAGGAGGAAGGAAGATGAAAGAGGAAACTAGGAAGGGAGGACAGGAAAAGAGATATAAGGAGAATAAAAGATGTAGAAACTGGGATGAAAGGGAAAGGTGAAGAGGAAAGTAATAGGGATAAGAGGAAAAATTAGGTGTAGCGGAAAGGACATAAAGGGACAAGTGAAGCAAAAGGGAGCAGAAGATGATTTAAACTGAAAGAAAAAAGGGTGTGAAACATTATGAAGTGCAATATCTGGAGTTAGGAGTGATAAAGAAGGAATGGGAAGAGGACAGGAGAAGACGTTACGAAGACAATAAAAGAGAAAATAGGAAGAAATGGCCACAGGGGTGGGTTAGATGGGTGGGAGGGAATTGGGGGTCTGAATGAAAAAGAAAAAGGGATGAAAGGGAAGATAAAAGAAAGGAGAGACATGAAGAAAGGAAAAGGAAGGAAGGAAGGAAGGAAGGGGAAGTGAGGGCAAAAAAAGTGGAAGATATTCCTTTTGAAGCTCCATCACATTGGTTTTACTTTCAAGGGTGGACAGAGTCATCAAAGCAGAAAATAAGGGGAAGAACAGAGGGTGGAGGTCGCAAGAACACAATGGATGGATGGATTCACTAGGAGAGAAACTACAGGAAAATTAGAGCAGACAGAGATTTAATGATGACTGTTTGGAATTTAAGAATGTTAAATTTGGGAGATTCTGGGACAACCTAAGATAAAATGTCTTTCTGCTGCTTTGGGAAAAAGCAAGTTTTGTTGTTTTCTAGTTTTTTTTATTTTGATGCTATCAATGTTCAACATGTACATAGCCAAATTCCCCCTTCTGTCTCTTGTTTATAGTTTAAAAATCAAGATAACGGACATAAATATTATCTTTTGTGTTTGCAGATTATTTTATACCTCTTTAATATGGATTTCATTTATTTTGATGGTCATTTAAATTACAATATAAGCCTCAATTTTGCATTTATTCTTAAAATTTGAAGGATTCACACACAAATATAAACATAAAATATTTTAAGAAAAGAAGAGAAGAAGAACAGACGACAAAAGAGGCACTAAAAGAACATCAGCAGCAAATACAGGATTTTACATGATTATAAGTACAAAAAGAGAACATTTCAAGAAGACATGTAGGACATGTAGAAAAAGAGAGTCAGGGTGATTTGAAAGACAACGACTGACTGCTGAGAAAGACAAATAAAAGTAAAGATGGAGTGATAGAAAAACAAGCATTAGTCCTCTTTATGGATCGCTGTTTGCTCAACCAAAGTTTGGTATCATTGATCGGCTGCCAGCGTTGCATTTATCACTGCGCATGTGTCTGTGTGTATGTGTTCACATTTCCTGTTTCTCTTTAACAATCATGCCAGTAAAGTGCATTAAAATGTGTGTGTGTGTTTGTGTGTGTTCGATCTTCAGACCTCCAGCTGTGAGTAAAGATCACAAAGACACACCCAAAGTAGATTTTCCTTCACTTCAGAGGACATTACATTGACTTCCACTTGTTCCCAGGTGATTTAAACTAAACTCGAAACCAAGTCTTGATACAAAAATGTTTTTTAAAAAATAACAATGACAGTGATCTAGCTCATGTAGACCTGCTTTTTACCCTCAAAATGAAATACAGTCTACACAGTAAATATATAAATGTCCCCATAACATCAGCAATACCAACACACACACACGTGTCCGCGGGGTGTTAAGGCCATTCAGTGGAGCATCTCGTCCTACTGGTGTGTGAAAACAATAAGAGAGATGGAGGAGGACGAAAAATCCATCCATCCCACTGAGAGGGGGGGAGGAGAGAGAGCTCCATCATCTTACAAAAAAATCTTCTCTCTCTCTGTAGGTGGTTTCAGTTTTAACAAGCCAGTATCAAAGACATAGAAACAGCTGAGACATCGTGAAGGTCTCATTAAAAACAACAGCAGCTGAAACTTAAAAGTCCATCCATCATCCAAAAACCTGAAGTGACCATGTTGCACACTTTAAGCCAACATAAAGGTGCTAAAAACTGCAGTTCCTCGCATGGCCACCAGAGGGTTTTTTTTAACCAACCCCGAAGAAGAAATAAACATGTTTATGGCTCAGTACACAAAACAGTTTTGGTTTCTCTTACTGACCACAGTCACACAGGCCAAAAGGCTGGTTGTGGACTCAGGAAGCGTGTGTACTGATCAGTTGGTGAGTGGTTACTGAAGGTTGCTGGTTTTTATTGGGTGAAAGTGGTTGCAATGGAAAAATAGAATAGTTCTTATATAGTGTCTTGATGCATGCTCAATCATCCAGGTAAGGAAGTCCCACAAAGCTGATTCTGTTCATCTGGACGTAGCGTTTCCAGTGGGAGAAACTTTTCTGCTCTACATGAGCGCCCAATTTAAATGCATTTAGATATTCATACTATCTAACATTCACACACATTCACACTCCAGTGGATGCATCGGAGGGCAACCTGGGGTTAGAATGTTGACCATGGATATTTCGTATGCAGACAGGAGCAGCCAGAGATTACACTACCAACCTTCCAATTACAGGATGACCTGTTTTATCTCCTGATATACAACCACCCCACCGGTGAGAGTCCTACATCAAAAACATCCCTGTGATTGCTCTGGTCACTACCAGATTGCTGTGGTCAACTGTATTTGCTTCAAAATTTGCAACTAGTCACCAATTTGTAGCGAAGAAGAAAAAAAAAGCAACAGAAGCCAGAAACTGGGAAATTTCGTCTTCGGAGTAAATATCAGTCTTCCATCCAAACTGTGGTTGACTGTAGCAGTCTGCAAGGAGGTATTCGATGGAGTTTTTGACCAGTTTCACCTGGTACCTGCAAACAACCTCTAACAATTACTCACCAACTAGTATGGGAATAAAACTTTTTCCCATAACCTGCCAAGGGTTGGCTAACCTGTGTCTACTGACTCATGCAGCTGGCTACTAGAGTGCATGGTATGACTGCATTGATTGGCAGGAGAACACAGCTATAATACTATTTGTCTTCTAGGCCTCATCTTCAATAATTGGAGTCAGTGAGCTAGACCGTCCTTTTATTTTTGTGCTGTTAATGCTTTCTGAAACATTTTAATAGATTATCTGACTAATGTTTCAATAAGAAGAAATCGTTTGCTACCTGGCGATTAGACTCTAATGACCCTTCAGAGCAGAATGGAATCCAAGCAGTGATATGAATTAGGACAGAATCCCCCAACTTCTAGACACGGGTGGAGTGAAGATGAAGTCGAAGCTCCAAGTGACCAGGATGGGGTAAAGACGGGGAGGAGGCATGTTGCACAAATGAGAGTCTCAAAGGCAGAATGACAGAAGAGCACTGAGATTTTAAACAAGCAGAATGGAGGCTCAAGGTGGAGAAAGTAAGTAAGAAAATGATTGGACTAGAGCAATAATGTCAGGATGTAAAGAATAGACTAGCAGTTCAACACCCAGGAAAGCAGGGACAGTGCTTCCTTACTGAACTTACACATACAGTAAGCTTCATTATGGCTTGTTGTGTGGTACAGATGGACAAGTTTGTGCTTCATTTAGGGTTAGTGAAATTCTAGTATGTTTTTAATCTGCTATTCAACACTGATTAGCACGTATCTGCCTGTTTATCACAACCATTTTGTTTATGAACGCAGCTTGCTAACCAAGCTAGCGAGCTGCTAACTTATTATTCCCTCTTGTGCTAATATGTAATTTCTGGCTTTAATAAACTAACACATGTTAGCAAAAATGAGGCTGCAGAATGGACCAATGGGCGGTGGATAAGTGGGTGGACAGTTAAGTTATCAGCTAGTGCTAGTTAGAATTTTACTTAACAAAAATGCACCAAAAACTTCTTTTAGCAGCTCTAAAATAACAACAAGCAGCTACAGTGGCCAGTGTCTACACCCACCAGTTGCTAAGTGCAGCCATTCTTCTACTTATGATTAATTTGAATATGTGAGTTATTAATGAATTTCCCTCTGTGTAGTTGTGATGGAGGGGAGTTACCGTTCATTTTTTTTCTTCCAAGTTTGCATCATTTTTCAGCCGTCAGCTTTGGTGTTGTTCTTTATAACCTCGACAAAAAGTAATTTTGATTAAATTTGGTTTGCATCAACTTCTTCCTCACTACAACTGTAAAGACGTATCACTTCAGTTTATGAAGTGATACTTCATACACTCAAAATTCTTCAAACTTTATGAGATATTCATCAGAGAAGTAAACTTCATCTTCATGCTCCAGCATAACATGAACAAAATTAAGCCATATATATGTTTTTTTCAACTGTCCCCAATGGTAGCAGATTTACAGCACTGTTAGAGCAGCTTGTTACATAACTGCCTCCTCATGTTTCCTGTCTGTCACTATTGTCAAAGAAAGCTTTGTTGCTTTTTTCTGTGAGTGAGAAATGCAGGCATGAAGAATCAGATCCGATATAAGGAACTGTTGTTTTACTGCTCCGTGGTTAGATAACAGAAATAAAATAGCCAAACTTGACAGAAAGTAGCAAAGAGCCTGTTTTGATGGTTATTTGCATTCTCGCTGACACCCGACGTGCATAAACAAAATTAAGTATACATATATGACCAGACGCGGGGTTTAAAATGGTTCATGGATTGATTTCCTTTCAACTTCATCCCTCCTCTTCTTCTTCCTCTCCAGCATTTCTCTTTATATATTTTCTCGCGCTTTGCATAATGTTATTGATCAGCTGTAGCTTTACACAGCCCATCAGCTGTTTACTGACAGAAAAATAAGCTTTAAGTGGGGAGAAGAGATGCAATGAGACCAGAGCCTATTTTAGTCTGTTTTATTCTTTTCTCTGCTGATGTGGGAGGTAGGAAGTTTCTAACTTTCAACACGCTGACAGATAAACAAGCTTTCCTAACTTGAATTACTGGGAAGGTGGACATATCCTCCTGAGAACTGAGGAGAAAAGAATCAACCCAATGAGCTTTTTTAGTGATTTCCTTCCTCTTTGGAGCTAAAAAGGCCACCCAAACACATGAGATATCAATGGAAACTCAAGGATGTTCTCTATTTAGTATATCAGGACTTAGTGGGGTCGCTCAAAAAGTCAAAAGATGTAGACCAAAAACAAATGTCCATTACAGAGGACATAAATGAAGGCTGGTTCTCCTGGTTCTCAGGAGGATATTGTTATGATTTAATAGGACAGGTTGCAGTTTGTTCGCACACATGTTATGTCTTTCTTCTACACAAAAGTTAATCATGGAGTTCCCCTTGGTTCTGTGTTAGGACCCATACTTCTCACATAATGCCTTCTTGAGGAAATACTGCACACCTTTCCAATGCTATGCAGATGTCGCTCACCTACCTGCCTTCACGTTTATCAGTTGGTATGACTTCCTTAACATTAAAAACAAAACAAAAAAACTTCAGGGTGTGTGAATGCATGTTTCAAAGTGACAGGAACCATGTTAAACAGAGCATTCTCATCCCAATGCATAACATACCGATGATTTGTCACATAGTGTCCGTATGTTACGTGTTGAGATGAGAACGTGTTGCTTTATATTTTGAGGGCGATTTGAGGGTTCTAAGTAAGGCTCAGTCAGTATTTGCTGTTTCGTGTCACCCTTTGAGCTGCTTCCATCTGGTCACAGATACAAATTTCCACAGTTCAGGACTAATAAATTTAGGTATTCCTTTGTTACATCTGCTATTATTGATTTGAATAAGAAACTGCAGTGATGCGCTCTTGTTTTTCTTTTTTGTGACTATACGAGTTTAGGTAATGTGTGCCTGTTTCATGCTGGCTGTACCACAAAATACTCGTTGACCTTGACCTGTTGCCACGTTAACTCCAAAAGTAATCTTAAAATATATTTGTGCTAACATCAAGTGTAACTGTTTGAAAAATCCACATGTGTACAGCTGCACCAAAATATGGTTTTGCTCTTGTTAGTTTCATCGCCCCTTTATAACAACTGTATAGTGGGTGAATGGATAAATAATCCTTTTTTGCTGCTATGCTTTGACAGGTGCATCAACACAGATGGCTCAAGGAGCTAGCCATTGCCTCCACTTATTCAAGTTAGTAAACTGGACTCTGTGTTTGTGGCGTCAGTTTCACAAACAATAAAATATAACTATGTGAACAAGTAATATGGGCCTTTGTTTTTTTTAACTGTCTCTTCTTAAGTGTGACAGTTTTACAGTAGTACGATGCTCGATCCGTTAACTGAAGTGCGTCATACACAACATTTCAGCCCAGTGTTGTTGTTTGTCCCTATTCTCCAAATTTGACCCATGGGAGTTTAACAGTAACATTTTTCTTCCTGCTGGCTTTGTTAAGCACGAAACATGAAAACTGAAATTGCTTTCAATGGATAAGGTGACGGACATCTTAAAGCAATTCTAAGTTTAGCACGTGAGCAGCACAGTTGTCAAGAACATGTAGAAAGAGGCTGTTTACAGCTCTCGGGATGAACCAGGGCTCAAGCCATCTAATATGGATCTTTTTTCCACTTTTAGTATCTTTTTTCATCTTCCTCCTCTGGTTTCTCAGTCCCCTTCTCGTTCTTCATCTCTCCCTCCTTCGCTCCTCCCTCTGCTCTGGCCTTCACTGCTAATTAGTTTCAGAGGGAGAGCAGAGAAGGGTGAGGGAGGGTGAGGAGCAAAGAAAGAGGAGACGAAAGGACACATGAGGAGAGAGAGAAAATGGAGAGTTTAGTAAAAATGACTCTTACTACATCGAGGGTTAACCTAATTATATAGCATACCTGTAACAGCTACGACAACTGCTGCTGTGAGTATCAATATGCAGTGGTAACACTTTTCCAGATGGAATTACTTCTACATTTATTTTATTGCATCTACTAGTACCAATATACATCTAAATTACATATTGACTAACTGCTTATAGTGTTATTATTACTGAAGCTTAATACTAATGTAGATAAGGTGCAATGCAAAAAGTTTTTTGATTTTATAAGCACAAGAAGACCTATTTAATTTAAATTTAAATGAATGTTATGTCTATATTAAGTTTGTCTCAGGACTCTGGACCATTTCCAGAGTCCTGTTCATATCACGTGTTAATGCCTGTGCAGGGTCGAGGGTGGCACATTATGGTTTCTTTTCTTTTTTACATTCATAGGTCTTTGATCGCGTGAATTAATGTAAAGCAGAGTTCTCTTGTAAATTCCCGAGGTGTCTGTAAAGAAAGATTCATTACAAATTCCCTCAACTCTGCTGCATGCCTTTGTTCTTCTGTGCACACTAAATGTGTACATTTTTTGACCACACGAATGCAGACGCCACGGCAGGATGGCAGATCCCAGAGTAGACTCCGGTGAGGCTGGAGACATTACACCTCTGGGCTGACATGCCCTCCTTAGACGGGCCCCCATGAAATCAGGACCTGGATGAGAAGAAGGATTTCTTTGTTTCTTTTACACAGGTTTTAAACCCCTTCCTGTGGCTTGAAATTGGAGTCCGGTTAATATTATTTACTCTAAAGGTCTGTGAAATTAATTTTATGTATAGTTTAGAAAAGCCAGCACCTGTGCTGTGTAAGAACTCCCGATCTACACTGCATGTCTGAACAAAGACCAAACCACAAAGTCAGACCAATTAAGATTATCTAAGATTATCACACAAGATCACTTAAGATTGTCACGAGACGGATCATGACAAAAGTATAAAAGCTTCCAAAAGTTTTCAGTGTTCCCCGGCCTCCAACTCTGAAGAATCTAAAGGCCGCCAGGACTCTGGGAAGAATAACTGAGTAACTGTGGAAGAAAGGCCCCTGTGAGGAAGGTGACCACAAACCCAGCACTCTGCTTATCAGATATTAAGAAGTCCTCTGGAAAGATGGAGAACCTACTAGAAGGACAGCCGTTTAAGCATTTAAGAAACCATTTACTTCATTGATCTGGTTGACAGAAGCTATTCTGAGGAGATCTGATTACGTGACAATATCATGGTGGTAGAGCAAAGTATGGTAGTGGTATCATTATGCTGTTGAGGTGCCCACAACCGCAGGAATAGTGGGCACCTCAACAGCTCAACACCTCAAAGTCATCAGGAATAGGAAAGCTTCCTGGTAAAGGCAGGTTTGGAGACATAAAGCCAATCCAGAAGCCAAAAGAGCCCTTGTGGGAGGAGGAGGCAACATCTGATGTACCATTCTGTGATGCCGAACAGCCAGTACAAACATTTTGATGTGTGTGTGAAGCTAACACTGAGTTACAGAACAGGGATGCTAATGTGTCTTGTTTGACCCCAGGTCTTTAAAAAAGACTTAATGAGTTAAAGAATGGTCCGAACAACCAAAAGCTTTTCACTCAAAACAACTAAAGGAAAAAACCTGGAAAAACAAGAGCACTTTAAATAAAACAATGTCTGACAGAGGAAACTCTCCTCTTCTCTCCTCTCAGTTAGGACTCTAATTGGACGATGAGAGGAGCCCGCTGAGGTTGTTTGGCGTTCATGTGTGTGCGTGTGTGTGTGTCAGCATTTCGATTTTCTTGCACCATCCCTCTCTTTTCTTGGTTGTTTTGAGGATGAAGAGGAGGAGGAGAAGGTGGAGGAGGTGTCACCACAACTGTACTTGCCAGTGGTGACAGGACAGCAGCTGCTCTCTCTCTCTCTCTCTCTCTCTCTCCCTCCTCATTGGTCTGGATGAACGAAACTCAGGGGAAATCATCACTATGTTTACACCGGCCCCTCCCTCCTCCCACGCCACCCACCATCTCTGTCCCATAACCCCCTGCTGCCCTGGCCCATCTAACCGCCCACCCCACCCCATCCCATATCTCTGTTTTCCGCCCCATGATGGTGGCTGTTAGACAGATAGAAAGCAATACCCCCCACAAACCCTCCCCTTAACTCTCTCTTGTAAATTTGTGAGCTCCGCGAGCATCTGAAGAAAAGAAGAAGGAGGAGATGGAGGGAAAGAGAAAATGGCCAGCAATTGGTGGTGATGTGATGAGGGAGGAGGGGGGAAGTAAAGGCCAGACAATTGGTGGTGAGGGATGTGCAAGAGAGGGATGAAGGGGGGAGAATGAGGCCTTGAGAGGGCGATCAATGCGATGTTCACCTGCCGTCCACCTCCCCAATTTAAAGAGAAGGCGCTCTAACGATTTCCCCGGCCGGCTCCCACCGACTGATGGAGCTCGGGAGGAGAGGAGGTGTAGAGAAAGTAGAAAAATTAGGCTTCGACGCAGCAATGCATATAAATGGGAGCGAGGCTGTCAGAAAATTAGCTTTTAATGATGGAATGCATGTAGTTAAGACAGAAACAGAGTCGGGAAATAGCTTTTAATATGTGTGGGTGGTGAAAGAAGTGGAGGCAGAATGAGGCTTTCAACGCAGGGCCGCATACAGATGGGAGCAAAATTACTGGACAATTAGGTGTTAATGACAAAATGCATACAGAGAGAGAAATTTGGGTTTAATGCAATAGCGTTTGTAAGAAAGAAGCAGAGGAAAATAAGCTTTTAATACACGGCTGAATTTAAATGGGACAAAGATCACGGGAGAATTGATGCACACAGTTAAACGAGAAGAAATTAGTTTTACATTAACCTTCCCACAAGACACACTACAGTTAAAAAAATGTAATACACAAATGTATGCACAAAGATAAAGAAGAAACTTTAAACTGTAAATCCTCTCAAAATTGAAACAACGTTTTTTGTGTTTGTTTGGGGTTTTTTTGGTAAACGCAAGTTTTGGTAAAATTTTAAACAAGCATACTCCCCATATATGTGAAATATTCAAGACACATTACCTATTAATCTGCACATTTTCCCATTTTTGTTTTGTTTACTGCGTTCTTCATCACAATGATATTGCAATCAAAGATTTTCAGTTTGTAAAGAGAGAAAAGATCCACATTTATAAGCAAAAGAAATCTTTTCATTACTCACATAACTAAAAAAACAGTTCAGGTCCCACAGAGTTTTTAAAAATTGTATTTTATGTTATCTTAATAAGATAAGATTAGATAAGAATAAAAGTTTAGGGTTAGGGTTATTGGGTTAGGTCTGACGATGAGGATGACAACTTTTCATTTTGGACATATAAAACAATCAAATCAATATATATACCTGCCTATACATGTACACGTACACATATATGTGTGTGCAAGGAAATGAAGCAAAATCGAAATAACATGAAAAAAACACTAAACACCTTTCCTAATTAAATATATTCCAATTACTTTTGAGCATTTGAAATTGGGGGGCTATACCACAGGTGGGACTTTTACCAAAAAACAATTCAAGTAACTCGCTGACTTCAAGATGAATGATCTATCCAACAACTTTGTGATTAGCTCTATAATTTTACAGGCAGCTGATATCAAGCACGAAGTCTCTTGGTCCATGTGTGTCGATATGTAATTTGGTTCAGTGGCAGTCTCAGTCTGCTCAGTTCTACAGTGTTAGATGTCAAAGTGACTGGTAGAAATGTCAGCAGACTAATTCCTGGGCATTTACTAGAGCTGGTGGCCCCAGCGATTCTGAATTTGAATTGACTGTGTGTCATTGCCATAATATCAAAGCTACAATAAGACACACTGATATAACTGACCGCCCATCCTCCTCCTCCGGCTTGTTCTGCCTTTGAGACATGTGACTATTCACGTTCCCGCTCTCCTGCCCCGACCTGTCAGTCCTGTCAATATGATTATTCCTGCTTCTAATTGAAGTCAGAGATGAGAAGGAAGGATGAGGTGGGGGAAAGAAGGAAGCTGTCGCTTTAAAGGAGGATAGAGGGGAGTGTGAGACTCCTCTGCACATGTTAAGAGTATTGAAAATGTGGGCCTGAATAGGTAAAAGTGAGGAAAGAACATGACTGTTAGTTATTATGTTTTAGTTCGAAAAAACCTGTAGATTGGAAAACTCTGGACTTCTACTCAAGTAAGACTGAATCCAGTTCCACCGTCTTTTGGATGTACTCACAAAAATAATATATCCTGTCATATTAGCATTGCAAAATTTTCTAATTCTAATGTTAGTGTTTAATGTTAGCTTTTTATAGATGGTTCAGTATGGTGTCAATTAAAGGAGATATCCCTAATATGGTCACAGTTTTATTCACTATCACTTAAAACTAGGGACTGAGCCCAGAAAGTCATCAGGAAAGTGCTAACAGGGGTCACAGATGAAGGGAGTTCACCCTTTTCTACAGACTTCTGTACAACCAAAAGAGTTTTGTTACCAGAGGAACTGCCTGCTGCTGGCCATTAAACAGAATAGAGGCTCTGCAGGTTGGATTCACTTGAAGCTCCATCCAGCTTTTATTGTCTATGGGTACACCTAGCCCCAGTATAAAGCAAATATTGCAGAAAATAAAAAATAAAAGCAGAAAATTTAATTGTAAATAATGCAAAGTAATGTCCGAGAAGAACAATTAGTCTAAAATGAGTATAATATTTCCTTCTTTATGATCACCATTTACACCTGGGACACTTCAGGCTTTGCTTGTCCCCTGTCTATGACTTCGCTGGCCTCAAAATGCACTTCTCCAGTAATACATAGCTCTAAAAAAAAATCTCATGTCCTTTATAACTTAAAGAGCTTTAGAAAAGAGTACATTTCACTTCAAAAGGCTGAAAGGTTTGAGTTCAAACTGTAGATTGTTTTACTGAAGACTATTTCCCAAAGATTTTTAAATTGATTTTGTAGAAACAGAAGTTAATAAAAAATGTGAGAATTACTTTGCTCACTTAGTTTACACAGTAGAAACCCTAACAGTGTGAGGAGCAATTATTGCGGACATAACCAAAAACTGGCTCTGCTTCAGAGAGCAACATAAGTCCACAAACTGTAAGGAGGGTTAGGCTGTGACTTTTGTGTCCACTACCAATATGTCAAGGACACCTTTTCCTTTTTATAAAAATCCCAGTATAAAGTAAAGACCTTACAGGAGGGCCCATTCTCCTACCTCGATCAGTGGTGTGGCTGGTGTTCACGTCTTTTGGCGTTTGTGCTCGAACACACCGAGCTATGGCATTTGTCAGGAGGATTGCCACTCCAGAGATCTGTCAAAGAGCAGGGTCACTGCTAGGGGCATATTTTAGGTCAAATCTTTTTCTTAACCCAAACCGAGGAGTTCTATTACTGAAAACTAACCAATAGGTGAAATGAAAAACAAAACAGAAAAGAAAAGAAAGCAAAGTGCAAAACACAAAGGTCTCCTGGCTGACAAGTCAGCGATTTATGCTACTGTAAACATGCCAACCCCGTAACACAGACATAGGTCTTTAAAAATGACTGCTATCTCATGGAGGCAAATATTGTTGCACACTGATTGAGAAGGCATCTGACTTAATGGTGTTATATTATCCTCTGGGGTGAGTGCTACAGCACTGTAGAGGGAAAAAAAAGGGTGATAACATATTTTTTCAATTGTATATTTTTTGCATTATTATCAACAGGAATTGTTTAATAAAATATAAAAATAAGGAAAAAAAATATAATAATTATTCTTAAATAACAGCCTGAATACAGCCTCACAGTTGTGTATAAGCTGTTGTGGGTAGTTTAATTTGGGGTTGGTTGTGCGCAGGTTAGCTGTTAGTTCTCAGAGCAACTCTCTCTGTCTGATGATGTGTTTGCAGCTGACCTTTAAACAACTCTGTCCCATCATCCTCTGCTTCTCCTACAGAGGCCCACTGGGAGTGAACGCACACACACACACACACACACACACACACACACACACACACACACACACACACACACACACACACACACACACACACACACACACACTGGATTATACAGAGGTAGAAAGAAGAGACAAACACACTCACATGCATGTAAATAGGGTTCTCTCAGCACAGGGATTCACACAGTATACATGTAAAAATGTGCACACAAAAACACTAGAAACACACATGCACGCGCGCACACACACACACACAGACACACACACACACACACACGCGCGCACACACACACACACACACAGACACACACACACATACACACACACACACAGAGGCATCACTGTCTGAGGTTTGGTGGTAATGAGGCCTGTCATCCTTCCACGCAGCCTCCCTCCCTCTTTCTCTTTTCTTTCTTTCTTTTTTCATTGATCCACTAACAGATCCCCAATATAACAACTAGCAGTCACTGTGGGAGCATCCCCTCGTTCCCCTCCTCTTCCTCCTCCTCCTTCTCCTCGACACGTATCCCTCTGGACCATTTAAAAACCTACCACCACTTTCGCTCTCTCTGTCCTCTGCCTCTCTGTCTCTTTCCCTCTGTGTCTCTCTATCGTGTTTTGTTTCTCTCCTCCATCCTCCTAAACCCCCCTCCATCTCCGGCTCTTGGCTCCTTCGCTGGGTTCAGACAGTCTTGTTATATCGGCTGACAAACAGAAAGGGGTTTCTCCACGGCGTGCCGATGTGGAGGTGGTGGATGTTTAAGGTGGTAGTTTGTCCATCTGTCCGTCGTCTCACCTGGTGTTCCTGTGGAAAAATAAAACAACCCAGCTAGGAAATATAGACTCAGCTGAGAAGTTTCACAGAGAGGAAAGTAACAGGATCAAAAAATGACATTTCTGAGTGAGTTTATATTACATCTAAAATAAGCTTCCAGTCTTACAGGCTACCAGCAGAGCCCTTATTTATTTTATTAGCACATAGTGGCTTTCAAACCTTTAAAATATATTATTTTAAATGTCTCTATTTACCTTTAATTCGCTGACAGTGAGTTGCAGGTCAGAATGGTTTCTAAATTACAAAAGTTGTTTTAACTGGTTTCAAATGGAAAACTTTTTGCTCACATACAATTAAGCATCTACAGATGATCGTTTAACAAAATTATGAGATGAATGAAGGTTTGGATTTCCTAAGCGAATCTAAGTTTCCACAATTTCTTTATTAGTCATCTTTACAGCTTGATATGCACTGTAGCAGCGTGACTAAGTACTGAAAACATAAAAGAATGGAAACTTGAAGCCAGGATTTACATGTCCTCAAATTTAAATCATTCAAAACTACTCATGAATTCATAACAAATGGACAAAATAAGACATGCAGTACACATAGAAAAAAAAACACGACCACCATTATTTCAACCAGGCGGTTTTTAGACTCCACATGTGAAGTAGTTCTGTAATGTGTAATTTAGCTCTTAACGGGATTATAATTTAGAAAATCAACCAGGTTCAAATTAATTAGGTTATATAAAAAAGACTGAAACCATAAGTTCATCAAGAAGTTTTTACCAAGGTGATAAATCAAAGCAAAAACTTTGACTGAAGCAGGGTAATTGCAGGGACTGTGATACAGTCTGATTTGTTTTTGCAATCAGGGGATAGTCCTCGTTTCTTCTTATACTGTGGTCTCTAAAAACACTCTGGCCTCTCATTGCTCTCTGCTTGACAATTTTAGCAGACCACAGAGTTTGAGCAAAGAAACCAAAGAGACCAAAAAATAATCCAAGCAGCACATAATCTCAGAAACACAATGAGGCCGTAAGATCTGTTACGTAAAAATTGAAACAGTTTTACACCACTTACAGAGCTGATTTGAAGTTCAAAACCAGGAAATCGGAAAGAATGAGGTAGATGAAAAATTGTAAGAAATCACAAAAATATGTTTCTCTATGCCAAAGTATCCAATATTCCACAGCTCAAAGAAATCAATCTTCGGTGTCATGTTTAAGCAGTAATTTTAGTTAATTTTAGACGTAATCTATTACGGTAACTGTTGAATTGTGGCGAGATAAAACGTGTAGGTTTAATGACATTTAGAATCAAATGAAAAAACCAGAAACATGACAGGAAATGAATGTGAACAATCTGAGCAAACAAACCAACCTTTCTGATTATTTAAATACCTCTCCCATATTCTGTTCATCTTTAGCTGCTCTGTTATAAACAGGTGTCAGTGAAATTATTCTCTTATTTTGTTAATTTGTGAAGGTCTGATTTTTCAGAAGGCGGGAGGCTTTGAGCAGACGGCTGTGATATATTTCATTGTTTTCTGTCGACTTCCTGTCTTCCTCCAGAGATTTCTGCTCCATTTTGACCTTTGTGTTCAAAGATGTTTTCCCCCCTGTGTGCGTGTGTGTTTATCTGTTTGTATCAGTGTGTGTATGTGTGTATGTTGTAGAACAGGGGAAAACAAATCACCCGCTGTAGTTCTCATTAGCAGCAGTTTTGTGTCAGTGCTGAGAGATCAGCTGTCAGCTCTCGGCCTTCCGCTGCAGCTTCACCTTTTACCAACTATAATTACACCATTTAACTGCAACGCTCCTCAAACAGCCACCCGTAGGGTTTAATATACAGCACAATTATATCAATTATATGAAGCGTGCTTGTGCCATTTCCTGGCAAAACAGCCCTACATGATGACGCTCCCACCTCTAAACTTCACTCTTGGTATGATGTTTTTAAGGTGAGATACCTTTTGACCTCCAAACATGGTGTATATACTGTATTCTCCCAGTTTTTACAGGCTTGTCTAAATGCACTTTAAACGTGCTTCAGTATGCTTTTTCTTCAGCAATTGAGTCTTGCACGGTGAGCGTGCATAGAGGCTATGGGCTGTGCATTACCTATTGTTTTCTTTGAAATAATTGTACCTGATGATTTCAGATCTTGCTGTAGCTCTCCACAAGTGACCTTTGGCTCTCGGACAACTCTTCTGATAATTATTTTCCCTACTCTGTTTGAAATGTTGTGAAAAGCACCTGGTCGTGGCCGGTTCATGGTGAAATGATGGTCTTTCCACGTCCGGATTATGGCACCAACAGTTCTCACTCGAAAATCTTCTGTAATCAGTGTCAGTCACAATCAGTGTGTTTTGCAAAAATAAGGCTGTGAAGGTCTTGAGCTCAGTTTTTATGTGTGACACTTATTTATAGGCCATCCGTTGGGACTGAAGCAGCTGATATTAATTTATGCAGTGGCAGGATTGCTTTCTAATTACTGATAGACTTTGGCGAGTGTCGTGACTTTCCATACCTTTTTGCACCTGCTTTTCTCCATGTGTTCAATACTTTTTCTGTGTCATTTCTCATTGCTACACAACTTAATATATGAGCATGTATGGTTAGTCTCTTTGCATGTGTGGATTGAATGGGTCCTTACCAACATCTGTGCAGCAAGCAATAAGCCATTTTCATTGTCATATGAAAATTCACCACATCAGAATCCATATGAGATAAGCATATTTAATCCGAATTACAGTTTTTAAAAAGGGACTTTTATGCTTTTGCTGCTTGTAGGTGGTATATTGTTGTATATTTTTGGGGTCGTGTTCGTAGCATGTGTCAAAAACTACCTAAACAGTCATTTATGTTAGGGGCTTACAAAAAACCCAAAATGTGATTTACAATGTAGTGGCTATAATGTTAATTTTATTATAATTTAGTGGCTTCTCAATTGTTCCACTTGATATGACACAGAATTCATCAGTACAGCTACCTGAATTAGCAAAGGGGATCAGCTGATGGCTGATGGTAGGCGAATGGTGAAAAGCTAGAGACACAAGAAGTAACAAATATAAAGACTAGTTCTGGTTGTTTTGCAATAACATTTTTATTGTAGAAAACATACTCATTGGCACTTTCCTTTATTGTTGCTGAAATAAAGAAAAAAAAAATGTTTCTTGAAGAGGTTTAAATGTTGTATTAGCTGCAGTGGCACAAGAATATGTTCTACAGTATGTTACCATGACAGTTTTGGGGTCATTACAAAAGAACTGTGACAGTTCACCAACGTCACTGAAAAGCGTCCGTACAGAACTCATTTTCACAATTTTTGAACCATTTCATCCTGTGCAGTTTGTGCTGTAGTTTCTGCAAACATGATATGGTGCATAATGTATTCCCAAGCACAATGCAAATTCTATGTTTACAGTGATGCAATGTTAAAAAAAACAAAAACATTTGGCACTTGACATGTGCTACATATTTTTTGCATATGCATGTTAACGGATTTTAAAATTCTGATATTTATCAAATAGATGCATAGGAAATGCATTTGGCAAAGAAAGAATGATTTGGCAACAAATGCTACATAAGTGTTTCTGATGGCAGATTATACAGTGTCTTCATTATTTGTTACTAATACTAGATGATACTAACTAGCATCATCCACGTAAAGTATTGAAGTATACTAATGTGTAAAACCATTAGCATTTACCACAGTGAACCTGATAAATACTGAACACATCGACTCACACACTGCCACGACTCCTCTGTTAAAGACTTTGTGTTTTGAGGTTTTGATATGTTTTTCCTTTTCCCTGCCACGACTTTGAAATGGGTCATTTCGGAAATGTAAAGCTTCCATTTGATGGTCTAAGAATGACAAATTAATATGAATATTAATAACAATTAATTAATACTAATACAATGCTAATACTAATATTTGAACCTGTACATTGGCATCCAGGTTTAACACCTTATTTTGAAGGGTTTTCCTGTTTTCTCAGAAAGTTAACACCTGTTATTTAGCTACTGTAACGATTTCTGTTAATAACTTAATAGAAATTTCCAATTTTTATTACATCTGCATACAATGGAAATCAATCAGAAGTCACGATCTACTTTAACTACTTGACCCACAATTGCTAAATGCTAGCAAGGTAGCATTAGCAAGCTCATTATTACTATACATGTTAAGAATTACAATACTTAATATGTATAGTACCTCTTAGTTAACATTAGCCACTGGTGTATGTTAGCATGTAAACATTAGCTTGTGAGTTAATATGTTCCCAGTTAGCATCGTATGAGCTTGCTTGGTGAAATTTTCAGACTTTTTTAGTTATAAGTGTGTTAAAAAGTACCCAATCCAACATGCTAGCACCCCAGAAAGAGCATGTTAACATACGAAAGGAATATAAAAAATAAATAAATAATAATAATAATAATTGGCACGCTTTCAGTGGGACTAATGATTAATATATAAATATTAATATATTTCTCCTACAGACAGTCTTGCACCATTGGCATTTACCAGCCCTCCACCTCCACTACGAAGGGCTCTTTAACAGGGATCCTGCCACTGTTGACGATCACACACTCTGTGTATGGCAGGTTCCTGTCGTTGGTGTCCTGAAGCTCAATGGTGTGAACCACAGCCTGCAAAAGGAGATCCACAGAAGCAGGTTAGATACTTTATTTTAGTGACAGTGAATCACACATCAGTTTGTTTTAGGTGTCACCTTTAACATGCAGTGCAGTATTTCCACTAAACACATGACAATGGATCAAGTCGTTAAAGTCCCATTCACACAGGTCTTAAAACTAGCATTTGACCATCTGGTAACCACAGGTTGTGAGGGGGGAAAAAAAACCAAAAAAACCAAAAAAACGGACATTCCCTAATTCTTGTGTTCTTAGTTGGAATGCAAGTGATGGACTTGCAAACAATGTCTTGCTATTCTCAGGAGCTTTAATAAAACTATGGAAAGTACGACCCAAACTGGAAATAAAGTACTTTGAAAGTAAAGCCTTCAAAGAAAAATTGCACCTTTTTAAACATACTGGCTGTGGGGTTAAAACAACTGCAAATATTCTCACACTTTGTCACATTTATACTATTAATTAGCAAGTATTTGCAGCCAAAAATAGAAAACTACAGATAAATGCAGAAATCTGATAGGAATCAAAGCAATCACTAGAAGGTTTTTGGTGCAGCCAATCGCCAACCTTCCTTTTATCCCAAAACTTTATGAAAGAGTAGTTGTCAAACAGCTAAAAGATCATCTGCAGAGGAATGGCTTATTTGAAGAGTTTCAGTCAGGTTTCAGAGCTCATCACAGAAACAACTTTAGTGAAGGTTACAAATGATCTTCTTATGGCCTCTGACAGTGGACCTCAGTGCTGATCATTATATTTTATTACAGTGATTACAGCATGCTGTAGGTATTACAGGTATTGCGCTGCAGTGGTTTGAATCATATCTATCTAATATACTCCAATTTGATCATAACACACACCAATTAGTTAAACTGCAGGAATGTCTTAAAGACATAAAGACCTGGATGGCCGCTAACTTCATGCTTCTTAATTCGGATAAAACTGAGGTTATTGTACTCGGCCTTAAAGATCGTAGAAATATGGTATCTAACCCTATTTTTACTTCGAAAGGCATTACCTTGGCCTCCAGTACTACCGTGAGGAACCTTGGAGTCATTTTTGACCAGGAAATGTCCTTCAATGCACATACTAAACAAACAAGTAGGACTTCTTTCTTCTATTTGCATAATATCTCTAAAATCAGAAATCCTTTACAGCACACGATTAGAAAATGTCCTTCCTTTCCTACCTTCTTCTACCCAGGACAGATTCAGTCTGATAATGATGAACAAAACCTGCCAAATTAAAACATATTTTCCGCTTCCATGTGTAGTACTTATCTTATTCTGTCCCTTGTTACATTACACTCATTATTTTCTCAGCACTTTGACTTTACTACACTCTCAGAGAAAGCCCAGTAAATTTTAGAAACCTAAGTAATAGTTTCCTGCCCTCTGCTGAGTCCCCACACCTCAGAACATTGCTAATACTGACCTTCCCTAGCCTTTGCATACCTGTGCTCATCTCTTTTGTTGCTTCCTTGTACCTCAAGATTAAAATCTTCTACTTGATTTAATGCTTTGCCAAGTTTTGCTCCTGCTGAATGCAGCCCAAGTCTGGATTATTTCCTGTACGGGTGGAGTTCCTGAATCTATACAAGAAACTAGTTCGCCTTTGGCAGACCTTTCAGAACAAATACAAGGACTAAAAGAATCAAATGTGAGCTTACTTTCTTTAATAGTTTGTACATTTAGTAACTCATTAGCTCTCAGTGAAGAGTCTTCGAGCTTCCTGAAAACCAGAGTCCTCCCATGCCAGCTGTATTCAGCTAATATTATTCAAACATCAGTACTCTTTTTAAAAATAGAAAAATAAATAAATAAATAAAAAAGGGAGAAGGAAACAGAACTTTATGAGCCCTCTGAGCAGACAGGAAAATGCCTACCCCAGCTATCCTTTTAAGTAGGAGGGTCCAGTTTTGTGAGAATGTGCAGCTGTTTCAAGGTTCAAGGTTCTTTATTTGTCACATGCATAGTTATACAAGTATAACACACAAGTTATACAAGTTTAATGTCTCTTAGGTGCAATTTGTATTAATTTGGAGTTTTGTGCATTACATGCAAATGCTTCTCTTTAGTGTGATTTTTCATCTTGCTGGTCATTCTTATTTTGATCTCCATTTATGGCTCATTCAGCTGAATTGTTTATGTTTTGACATGTTTGAATGGGACTGCTAATTACTCATAGTTCTTCGCAGGTGATGTTCGTCGACACCTTGCTTCTGCCTTTTTCCACCCATTCAATTATTATTAGGCTTTTTTTTTGCCAATTACAAATTAAAGTCTGGACAACATTTTAGGTCCATCTAAGAGGGCACAAAGACGACCATAAAAAGAAAAGAAAAACATTTCAGCATGTAATATTGGTTGGTTGGCAATCTGACAGTTTCCCATCTCTATTTCTGTTCATATATTTTATGCTTAATTTGTTCTGGCTTTGTTTTAATTTTCTCTTGGGGTTGTTTTTAGTTCTCTGCTGTCACTGAGGTCATTTTATGCATCTCTGACGTTTTTTGAGATTCTGCTCAGAGGCCCACTTGTGTATCACACCGCTCACCCTGCAGGCTGTTAACAGATTATTTCACAGTCAGGACACATTTGCACAAATAAACCCACACCTTCTCCTCCCCTGCAACCAGATGTAAGAAAAAGATTAATGGAAAAAAATCTTAAGTTCCACCCACCATCCCATCCAGGACTTTGCCAAAAACCACATGTTTCCCATCCAGCCACGGAGCTTTGGAAGCTAGGATGAAGAACTGGGACCCATTGGTGTCTGGCCCAGCATTTGCCATGCTCACCTAGTACACAATTACACACACAACTCTTTGTTACGTCATGTCATAACTTGTCATATTTAAGTTTGAGTCAACTACCTTATTCTCCAATACATGAATTGCTAGTGAGAGTGTGCTCACCCAGCTTGCTCCAAGGTGCTTCAGTTTGAAGTTCTCATCTGCAAAAGTTGTTCCATAAATGCTGTGACCTAGATTTTAAAAAAGGAGATTCAGTTAAGCTCTGGTGGATTTTTTTTCCTAAAATGAAAAAGGTTTAAATTTAATGTGTAGGTACAACTTTGTCTTTCATTCCCACCTCCAGTCCCATCACCAGATGTGAAATCTCCTCCTTGGATCATAAAATCCTTGATGACTCTGTGGAACTTCGTCCCTTTGTACCCATAACCTTTCTGCAGAGACATGTAAAAACATAATGCTGCAACACAAAGACCACTGTGCATCAAGAGTGATACACAATTATGAAACTGCAAAACAAAAAAAAAAAAAAAGAATTGATCGATGTGAAAACTAGATTTTTCCACCTGTGGATACATTTGTATGTCCCAAACATCATATAGAACTTAAAATATAAACATGTTGTACAAGTAACCTTGGAAACAATGTCAACGCTAATTTCTAACTTTCTGAGGCCTTTATGGGGCCTGACTGACATGTTGTGGTTATGATGATGGCTACATTTAATCACCATCACTACCGTTAAATTTTATGTGTGTGTTTTCATCTGTTTGTCTATTCACATGCATGTTGTATTTGACATATTAATTTGTAAAGATTATGTACATTCACTGATTATTTCATTACACCTGTTGAATACTTGCTAACACACATATTTCATCTGCCAGTCTCGTGACAGCAGCTCAGTGCATTTAGGCATGGAGACTGCTGAAGTTCGAACCAGCATCAGAGCAACTGAATGAGGAAGAAAGCTGCTTTCAGTGAATGTGGCATGGTTGTTTGCGTTGTACTGGAGTATTTTGGTCTACTGGATTGTTTCTGCCAAATCATTTCCAGTGTTTAAAGAGAAAATATCTAGTGAGCATCAGTTTTGGGCAAAAATGCCTTTTAGATGCCAGATGTCAGAGGAGAATAGCCAGACATCTTCAAGCTGCTGGAAAGGCAACAGTAACTCGAATAGCTAACCAAGGTATGCAGAAGAGTATCTCTGAATTTACAGATTGCTGAACCTTGAAGCAGATGGGCTACAGCAGCAGAAGACCATGCAGAATTCAATTGTATTTTTCCAATGTTGGAAAATATTGCCTGCTTAAATAAGTCTTGGTTTCTGCTACAATATTTGGATGTACCTTGTATCAACAGTTCAGGTTGATGGTGGCAGTTTAATGGCGTGGGGGAATATTTTCTTGGCATACTTTGCCCCCCCACCCCACCCCACCCCCACCAATACAAACTGAGCACTTTCTTTAACACCACAGCCACAACACAGAATATTGTTGCTGACCACAGTCTACTCATTTTCTGATGGCTGCTTCCAACAGGGTAGAAAGCTAAAATCATCTTAAACTGTTCTCTTGGGCATGAGAATGAATTCACTCAAAGGTCACCAGATGTCAGTCCACCAGACCATCTTTAGGATGTGGTGGAATGGGAAACTCAAATCAAGGATGAAACTGTCATGGCAATATGAACCAAGATCTCTGAGGAATGTTTCCAGTACCTTATTGAATCTTTGCCACAAGGGATTCAAGCTGTTCTGAAGGCAAAAGAGGTTCCAACCCAGTACTAGCAAGGTGTATCAATTGAAGTGGCTGCTGAATATCTACCATAATCACATCAGTGTGCGTGGAAATGTGTATTTGTCCAACATCATCCTACCTCTCCAGTTGCCAGTGCGACAAAGTTATTCACTGTTAGAGGGACGACCTCTCCAAACAGACCAATGACGATCCGCCCCACCTCATGACCTCCCACCGTTATGTCAAAAAATACCTGGAAAATAAAACAGCTGTCATTTAATAAAACGTCATACAACGTATTGTCATCCAATCAGCTCACTAATGGCCATCATTTCACACATGTACTGCAGCCATGTACTTTTCTAGACATGTGATGACGAACTAAGCTTCTGTGAAAACAGAAAACCAAGCAAGTCGTCATCCAGTGCCATTCCTCTTGTACACACTTTCAAGATAATGACCTTACCTAAAATAAACCCATTTCCAGAAGCCATATTCACCTGAAGAGACTGAGTTCAAGATACCATGTGAATTTAGCCGTCTCCTACATTTACTTTTTATAGTCTGAAGTTAGAAGATCATTCATGTACATCCCACTGTTGCAAATAGTAGGAGCACTTGTAAACATGACGCCAAAGGAATCATCTCCATCTGATAAGCCGGAGAGGTTCAGATAAAACTTCATGTAGCACATGGATGTCAACATTAATTTAGTCAAAAAAAACTTCCATGCTCTTATGCAAACTTAACTCTGAGTTTATACTGAGCACTCATCCTCTGTGTCTATATGTAAGCGTGCTACTTTTCCTTTGCAACCAGAGGCCGTATCAGCCGTAATAGGGAGTCAGTTTCCCTCTGCCATCTCTGTTGCATTTAAGTATCAGGTTTCTGTGGCTCCAAAAACTGACCAGAGCTCCTACTTTAGAACATCATATCACAGAAATGTGTGGTTTAATTAGAGCTATGCACCCTTTAAGCACAGTATAAAAGAGCTATAATACAACAGCTATAATGTCAAGAAAGGATCTCATGGCTGTTCAAAGAAGGTCCTTAACATCGTCTTAGAGAGTACATCAGGGTTTGAGCTCCACATATGTTAACACAGTGTTTGCAAAATGGTTCTAAAAGTTCAGCTGTGTTTTTTTATGCAGCTTTTCCATCTTAATAATAATAATAATAATAATAATAATAATAATAATAATAATAATAAATCCACTCCTTGGCACACCTGGTGTATGGTGAGAATTGAAAGAGTATGTAACATCAAAGGTTACAACTGACACTAAAGAGGCTAACAAGGGTGAAAACTGAGAAGAAACCAAATAAAGAAAAGAAGTGCTGCCTGTCTGATGGTCTGTATCTGTGCAAGATGTCAACAGGCCTCAACCAAAGTATAGCTTTTTTGAGAGGTTAGCCAATACCAACATGGTGCCAGAAAAGCTAAAGACACTTAGACACCAAATGTTCCTTATGTAAGAAATCTGATGCATGTAGATGCAACTGTAAATGCAAAAAAGAGAATAATCCTGCAGTCAAAAAATAGCCAAAGGCATGCCGGGTGATATACGGGTAATTTTATTGAAAATCACTGGTGCTTTTTCTTTATACACTTTCATGCACAAGCTCCGTGTTTAAATGAATTTCAAAGTAAAAGCAGGAATGTGGCTGAATAACAGAGTGTGAGTTTAACAGATGGCTTTTGCAGATGTTGGGTGGCTCATGTCTTTTCAGGGTCTGTGCATGTTTATTACAGCCTCAGAGTAAGGAGGTCACACATTTATCTAAGAGTGTGCGCGTGTGTTCGCCTGCGGACAAACGCATTGCGCATTAAGTTAATCTCAATGGACACGTATACAGCTGTGTGTGTGTGTGTGTGTGTGTGTGTGTGTGTGTGTGTGTGTGTGTGTGTGTGTGTGTGTGTGTGTGTCCCACATATTCTCGAAGAATCACGGAGACAGAAGCCTTGGCCTCCTATCGTTACCGGACACGTCTCCCCTCGCACTCCGGGTGACCGTGCGCGCGTGCCCTTCCTGTAGTACAGCACTTCTGCGGGATCGCCGTGAACCCACGAGAAGATGCAGATCGAGCACGCGGAAAAGAAGCCTACGCGGTTTTGGATTAATGCAAATAAATGCGGCAAAATATGCACCCACCTTCTCTGTGACTTTCGGTCCTGTCCGTGAAACTGCGCCGGACACCGACTGCAGGACGACGGCAGAGAGGAAGAGGAGAGCGGGGAGGCTCGTCCGGAGCTCCATCTTTGATTAACGGAGACAGGCCCCTGCTGCGAGAACCGCCGAAAGGGCGAGAGGATAAAGAGGCAGTCACAGCAAGTCACAGCTGGAAGGCTGGCCGGGGAACGGCGCTCATAACCCGGCTACATCATAAGACCACTCCCCCCTGTGGGCTGAGTCTGGACCAAAGACCTGCCTACTGAGAGGGAGAGGAGAGCAGACAGAGTGAAAGGAAAAGACGAGACTGAAGAGGAAACAAGAATTGCAGAGAAAATAAATGTTAAGACTTGAGAAAGAGGTTTAATGTTGAATAAAACATTAAACCCAATTTTGATGATTATAGTTTATGATGATATAGTGTCATGAAGGAGGATAATGCAGAGTATGCATACTGGCTAATGACTTGTGATCAGAAAGTTGTTTGTCAGTGTACATGTGGTTTATAGTCAAATCCTCCACTGGGTTGTTACACAGATTTCAGAACAGCAAAAATGTTATCTTGTCAGGATTGTATTTTGCCATGTGTAATAAAAATCTGTGCTTATATTAGTGATAGACTGTATATAAAAGATGGATGAAGCATCTGTGTTTGAGTAGTGAAGTAGTGAAGGCAATGTAAACATGTATTCTTTCTGTTGACCAACGGGAGATGAGTTTTCTTCCACCGCCAGCCTTTCCCACCTGTGACTTCAGAAAACACTTTCATGATGAGTTTGTGGTGTCAGTTGCTAGTTTCAAACCTTTCTTCAATACAAAAATATGTTCAAATTGTAACTGTTGGTCCCATTTAAAGTAAACTAAACAACAAAGCGGGGTAAAATGTCTGTGAAGGTTCTCAGTTTGACCCCAAAGCGGGGTAAACATAAGTGCAAAGTTACCTTGTAAATAATTAGTGCTAATATGTTAGGGTGCAGTATCCCTTTGATTTCTTCGTCAGATACCATAAAAGCCAACACAGTTATCCAACTAGCTATAACGTATATCTGGATGCACCATATATTTGACACAGGTGACATTGGCATGTCCATTTCTATGATAATCATGTATACAGTGCAGACACATGACATATAGCACATATTATAGTGAGCATCTTATTTCTCACTTAAGTTCACTTTGCTATGTGTGTCATTAATAACAAAAGTTTTATGGAAATTATGCAGGGCTCTTTATGTATGTTAAAGAATAGATGAATTATATATGTTTCTGTAAGATTGTCTAATATACAGAATAAAAAAAATCTAAAGACACAAGCTACTATTTTCCAATGAGAATAATAATACCTCAAAACAGGGAAAAAAGATTCTGTAGCTCAGAGGATTATATTTTTCTTGACTAATTGACAAAGAGTTGCATTTTCCAGCATGCAGTGATCTATAAGGTGCAGTGGCTCGTTTTTAACACTAAATGAAGGATAATGAAGTCCATACAGCAGAGTATTTTATCTTTAAAATACTTTACTGCATTAAAAACACCTCAGGTCTGCTTGGGCTTGGCTTCAGCTGCAGGAAATAAAGCTGAAAAAGAGAATATAAGTCCCCGCTGAATACATGTCTATAGAGATGAATTATAATAGTCAGCCTGCCGTGACCTTAACACCACAGCAGGGACACACACACACAAACACACACGGTTATCGGCCTCCTGTCAAAGCAGCCCGTCCATTCGTCTTTTCCTGCCGCCGTCCGCCGAATTAATTAAGCAGAAATGTAAACGTTTTAATTGAATGTCAAAGCAGGACCTTAACAACATGCTCCTATGTAAATGAAAGTGACACCGCTTTAAACCTGTGGGTTTACATGTGGATTTATACCAAGGTCACAGTCATGTATTTATGCATGTGTGTGTTGCACAGCGTAACTACAAACATTTTAATTGAATTAACACCACTTGTGTACTAATTGGCCCCATGCATTTAAACCAGTAAGACTTCAATCAACCAATAGTGGAAGCGAACCCTGTAAACACCTCCAGACTTTAATGGCCACAAGAGTGATTCGTAGCCATATTAATTACAAGTAAATTAGATGATCGTTTTTATCAACAAATCAAGATTTGATTGGTTGATCATTTTGTCTGATTTCTCTCTGTCACTGATGGGTTGTGTAAAGGCAGTTGAAATGGAACCCATAGAGCTTGAGTATTAGTCATACTCTGACTTCCTTTAAGTGAAACTAAGTCAACTGAAATAATTGTCTGATACTTGAAAACTTGTTGGATTGATGGATTGACGTTTTACTTGTAAAGCAAAACCTGAGGTCAATTTTCTTGGGAATAATTCAACAGTGGGGAAATCCTTTTGGGACAGTGTGCATCACAAGTACTTCCATACCAGCCTGGGGCACAAAAAATCCCCTCTATTAATAGTGTTTCTATTAAAACACTGTTTTGTTTTGTTTTTTAAACTACTAGGTGTTCCTGGCAGCAGTTTGGGACCTTCATTTTGCATTGTTCTGTAGTCTTTCGTATTAGTACTCATAGGCAATATAGGATGATCAAACTAGACTTCACGTGTGAGGTGTGAAGCTGACTATGAAACCAAGGACACCCCATGTTTGCTGACTAATGGGAAGTAAGTCAATGTGTAGCCAATTAGCATAACCTCAATAATTCTCCTTTCTGATTCTAATAATGACCATAAATTAGAAAATTGACACATTTTCTTCACAGAGAAAGAAACCTGAGGCTACGTTTCCCATAAAAATGATACAACTGCTAAAAAGTCATGTTGGCCCCTGCTAGCCATTTTAGTGTTGGCTTCACTTTCAGAATCAAAAGCTATGTTGACCTTTAATACTGTCATTTGGTGCTATTTTTATAAATTAGGTTGTTCAATAAAATAGTTTTTATTTCAGCTGAATTCCTGCAGCTGTTTTACAGCTTGAACTAAATTAACGCAGTTTTAACCCAAATGCATCAAATCTGAAATAAATATAACTATTTTATGAACCCATGTGTAACATGCATAGATCTAATTAAACACATTTTCAAAGAAACTATGTTCCCTCTCGGTGGTTTATAAACAGAAGAATCTTTATTGAGGTCATAAGTCAAGTGAATATTTGGGTTTTCTCTTAGAGTTTCTGTTACCAGAAGGATCTTCACCTGCTGTCCATTAGAAAGAAACATGTTTAAGGCAGTTCTGCGTTGAGTTCAGTTTTCAGGAGGGGCAAATGTAGAATTTATGGTACGACTGGTCTTTTTGCCTGCGTAGAGCCTAAAGGGATTTCCAACCTTGCTTGCATACATAATGTGCATGCACATAACAAACAGCATGTAAGTCAACGTGGGTGACACGCTGTCCGATCCAGATGGGGTTAAAAACTGTGCTGGAAGAGCAAAAGGAGTGACAACTGAGCTCACCTTCAACAGGAGGAACAGAAGCTCAAAAACTCTAAAAAAACAAACAAACAAACTAAAAGTGTTTTTATCTTCCTTGAGAAGAGACCTCTTGTGGTCATAAATGTGATTACGTGTCTACATAGAGAATTCAGGCTGATGACCTCGTTAGTAACACAGTGGATAAAATGTTGTGTAAAATCTATATGAGGATGTCCTCATGTGGCCATTTTTACCATGAAGTCTGCTCTCTGGAAGCAACTTTATATTTAAAGACAATATATATTATTGCATGTAGTTATGCCATTATAACAACATATCAGTGGTGTAAGTTATATTCACTGGTATCAGGGACTGTACCGTATACACGAGAAGACTCTTATTCACTTCATTAATTTCAAGCATCTCATTGTAAGCAATCTTTTTTTTCAAAAACACTCGTGCATGCCCCTGCTTGGCCTGTTTGTGCTGTTGGCAAACTGATATACTTAATCACACTGAGAGAAATTTTAAAAATTAGATGTTATTGTTAAGAAATAAAAATGATACACTGCTTTTATGAGGTTATAGCTGAATAAATGCAGAAAATGGGCCATTTTAGCTCATTGCTAGGTGGTTGCTAGGTAACAAGATGATGTCAGAACTTCTGATATAGATAAGAACCCTCAGGGGCCTAAGATGTACCCGTGTGCCAAGGAGAAAACAACAACTCAATAAATAAATACATGAATAAATAAAATACATCAACAATCAAAAGTACAGCATGAGAATCAAAGGAGGTAACTGCAGTGGACAGTTTTCATTTTTTCCATGGATGGCTACATTCATAGGATGATTCTCGTCCGAGGTCTGCTGCCACTCATTTGTATCGGTTCTATTTACACTTATCTTTTATCCTTTAATATACATTACTGCGCAGTTATTGTACGGCCATATCTGAGTTTGCATGTTTTTTAAATGTAATCTAAAGTTAAACTGCGTCCATGTCGCTGTTGAAAATGAAACTCCTCTTGCATTCCTGCAATGTTCTCACATGCAGGAATACACAGCTTTGCTAAATGAACTCTTGTTTATATTGTGTTTTTTCCTTTCCTGCAGCCGTCTAAATAATTAGCTTTTGTTGTAGAAAATGATGAATTTGGGCAGTTAATTTATTGATCGTCCGGCTCCTTTCGATGTGCTTTGCTTTAGAAAGTCATTAATCAATGGATGAAAACACCTAATTCTACTCCTGCTCTGTTTTCCCCCCTTTTCTTTTCTTTCTTTATGCATTCTGTCTGGAATGGAAAATCCCCCGCGGCATTATGGAGACGAATCAAAACTATGAACTAAAAATGATGGTGATGGAGAAGAAATATAAGAAATGTACATTTAGAATAAAAAGTACCATGAATTCATCATTTATATCTGCTGGTTAGGGAACATTTGCTTCAATGTTACATTTGTAATGATAAAAACAAACACCACAGCTTCAGTTTAGCTTAAAGTGGGAGTCATGCTGATGTTAAAAAAGACCTTTATATAAAATATTATGAATTTGTTCCAGTGAATGGTGTTACAATATCATAACTGGATGAAAATAAATGCTAAAAATTCATTTTCAAAGATGAAATTAAACAGTTGACAATGACAATAACAAGTGTATAGGAATAATATTCACATTTACCATTACTTTGTGTGGGTTTTTTTAAACGTTTTTCTCATTTAACACCACAAACGACCTCAGTATAACAACCAAAACATGACAGAAGCGGTGTGTTATTTATGTGCAATCTTCTGATCTCACATTGAAATACCTCCACTATCTTATCATTGGTAATGTTTATGAACAAGTTAAAACAATATATTGTCAGTCAACAGTCTGTACACACAAGAGGGCAAAAAACTATGATGAACAAATGCACAAAGTGTAGCTTTTTGACTATTGTACACAGCGAGCACAGTGAAGAGGAAGCCAGCATTTAAATGTAAAATGTTATGATAAATTATAAATTCTTACAATAATTCATAACAGAACATAAGAAACATGAGAAAAAAATAGTAAAGTGAACTTTCAGATCATCTCTGGTGTCTTTAAAGGTGCATTTGGGGCTTAGTTTTCCTCACACTGGGCTCTTTTTGTCCCAGACAATTATTTAGTGGCGAAGTAAGCTAGGACCAAAATAAACATATTTGGTAGAGGGCGCAATTTCCTGCTCAGTGTAGCAAAGGAAGTTTAGCTCATAGACTGAAGAACTCAGCTGATGTTGTTTTGTGGCTGCAGTTATTTACTTTTATATAGATAAGAATGAAAACTGAATGAAAAGAATTTCTCGTCTATGCAACTATGAGGTGTTGTAATTCTCCAATAGGAATTTGGAGTTTTAATTTTATATATTTGTGCATTGTTATTGTTGTATAAAATAAAAACAAATCTGAGACAAGTGCTAGCATTGTAAAATGTAGTTTATTAACATTGAACAAATTAATCTGTAAGTGTAAAACTAATATTAACTATTATAATCATGACATTTTTGGCCAGCAGTTAAACTCAAAATGTAAAATGCACCAAATATTTTTTGTTCACTAGTATAGTTGTATAGTTTTTGCCAGGAGCAGGAAGTCTAAAAAGTCACTGAAATGTAAACAATAAATCTCAGGTTGTTTTTTCCCAGCTTTATGGATTTCTTCGTTTTATTAAAACTCAGCACTAAAAATTCATCGGTATTGTTCATTTGGATGCAAAAAAAAGAAAAGCCTTAGATCTAAAAGGAAGTGTCATGCCAGCGATTTGACTCTTCAGCAGTGACTAACAGCTAATTCCTTAGAACAAGACACACAAATCACTGAAAAAGGAAGTAAAGAAGTTGGATTGGGCTGCAGTGCTGCTGGCTTCCTTCACTGTTAAAACAATATTCCTTTTTCATCAAATTGAACAACCAACCATACAAGGACATTTTGACTGATGTTGTGATTAAAATTGCCTTTTTGAGTCCACGTTAAAAAAAAAAACAATCTCCTAACAATAAGGACCTACCTCCTTGGAGGTGAAAAATTACATGTAAGAAGACCCTAGATTTGAACTACCAACCCTGCGCTTTTCTGCGGGCTACTGTCGACCCTGAACTTGTGCTTCAGCCAATCAGACGGGCTGTTGCTGCTCCACATTCCTCCATGCTGAAAAAGTCGCTTTAAGCCGACAAGAGTTCATTTTCAGACGCTTATGTTTGTGTTTTTGTTCGTTATCAATCCACCAGAGGTCTCGAGGATGACAAATGGGTCCTGTCAGGGCGACGCCAGTCATAACAACACACACTCATACTGACACACACACACACACATTTACATTTTCAGGCATTTAGCTGATTCTTAGCTGTTCTTATCCACAGCAGCTTACAATGACTGATGTACACACACATACTGTATGCTTTACGTGTGTAGGTGTAGGTGTGTGTGTGTGTGCGTGCATGTGCGTGTGCGTGTTTGTGAAGCAGACGGGTGGGAAAGCTTGGGGTCATGGATAACAAGTCAGACCCAAAACACAATGAGCTCGGCTGTAATCTGTCTTATCTTCACTGGTACACACGTGCGCACACACACGCACATACACACATACATACATTACACAGACACACAGTCTGTGCGATTTGAACTGGCAGAATGACCACCTATAAGATCAGAAATAAAAATAAATATCAGAAAAACAAGATTTTAGATTGTTGAAAGTTCTTCGGTGGATGAATGAGGAGAATGAAAAATAACTGACAAGAAGCTCAAAAACTATACGAATTTAAAAAAAAAAATCTTTCCTGAGAAGAGACCTCTTGTGGTTATGGATGTGATTGCTTGTCTACATAGAGAATCCAGGTTGTAGACATAGCCTCCATTGCTGCAGTGAAACCTCATTAGTAGCAGATTTGTTAAAAGCATAAGTCTGCTGATGTCTACATACACAAAAAATCAGAAATTCGCTTTCACTACTGATGTTCATAATCTAGCTAGAACCCCATAGAGTTGAAACAGAAAGTCTGAACTTCTTCCACAAAGAGTGATGTAGTTGCTGTAGAATGGCAGTTTGCCTCCCACCAAGTGACCTGTGTAATCATGTTGCGGTCCCCCAGAGGCTGAGCATGCAACACCTTTCACCTCTGGGGTACTAGTTGGTCGCCGACACTACTTGCAAAAAAAGAATAAATCCAGTCACCAGAAAGTTATTTTTTCCTATTTGCAAAGATGTTGCTCAAAGATGTTTACTTTAGCATGACTTAGTCATTATCTGTACTGTTTTTGGAAAAAACTATAAATCTTTTGTGATTCTGTACATCAAGAACAATCTGCTGGGCAATGAGTAGGAAGTGGAATGATTCTGCTCTGTCAGCTTTGAGTGACATTAGTCAACAAACAGCATTTCTTTATTAGGGTTACGGGGTGTTATGACCTCCAGGGGTAACAAAGTATATGTACCGAACTGATATTTGAAAAACTTTCAGTTACCTTTGGTTGATGAACCAAACTGCACTGATTTAAAGAAAAACTGCTTAGTTGTACAAACTCAAATCTTTAGCACACAAAGGTGTGCTCAACTGATTTACTACAAATCACCAGCAACCTTTGATAGACACATGAGAGAGGTTTGCATGTAGCCAGTGCTGCTTTCACCATATTGGCATTTGTTCATAGTGTCAATAAAGATCATTTGAATGAAGTAAAAAGAGTCCAGTCTGAAGCAAAGCACTGTAAAGAAGACATGAAAGAAATAAAAGGGGGGAAAGGAGGGAGATAGTAAAAACTGAGTGTTTGGAGAAAAAGGAGGATGGAGAAAAGAGAAGTGAGAGAGAAAGGATACGTGTGAATTTGAGGGAGAAAGAGAGAGAGAGACTATGGAGAAAAGCGGAGAGAGAGGAGGAGAGAGGATAAGTGAATGGAAGTGGAGAGAGAGGGGGTGGGAGAGAGAGACTCGTGTAGAACACTCTCCGGTAGTTCTGGCTCCGGAGACGCGCTGGACGCAGCGGACTGTCCCGGCTCCTCTCGATGGTTCACCGCAGCCCGGAGGAGGGACAAACCTTCCACCGCTGCCCGGAAATCGGCGCCCAGGAGCCGCACACACTCTGATAACTGTAAGGCTTTGCTGCTTTGCCAACTTTCACGTTATAAAAAGAAAGGGAAAACATCAAAGGGAACTCCAAGCAAAACCTATCGGAGCCTCTCCGCGTCTCTGCCCGCCGAGCGCTGCCTCTGCTTGGACTTGATCAGCACGCGAGATCGCCGAGCTTCCAGGGACTTATCCGGATCATCTGCTCACTTATTCAGATGAAACTATTCATCACGAACTGGTTTACACTGTAAACTACTCGGAAGTGTGAACGTGAGTGCGTTAACGGCTTTTGTTGGCTTTTCTAACGCGTTTTTTTGCGCTCGGTGTGCGTAAAATCCGCGCTAAAACAAACCATCCGAGACAGGGACAGCGGAGCAGAGGAAGGAGGCAGAAGTCAGTTTATATTTGGTGTTTTATTGGTGTTCGAAGTTTATGTTCCACACTGAATGCTTTTATTTGGTTGGTGAGACTTAATTCGTCACGAGTTTTAAAAAGAACGTAGAAGAAAAAAAACTGCAAATAGAGGCAAACAATTCAGTTATAAGATCATTTTATTTTAAGTCATACAGAAGATTCTTTTATTTGTACATCGTTTACGTCTGCTTATTTCAGTGGATGTAATTGTTTCCTCTTTTTAATATTCGCCAATATTCACCACTATAAAAACTCTTTCTACTTTCTAATAATGTCTTCTTAAGATGTGTAGAATCGTACCTAATTCTTATCATTGGAATTTAGATCTGCAGATTTTCTTTTCTTTTTTTTTAAACAAAAAACACACCAGTGTGGACATCCACCTTTGAAATTCCTCTGTGAAAGAATTCAGGTTGAACCAGTGGAGTATTTAAGACTGAACAAACTCAGCATGATCACCAAAAACATCTGAAGCATGACCCTCTCACTCTTTTTTAATTATAAACACGGATATAAATTTAAATTTAGAATTTTGTATCGGATTTTATCCTTTTTAGCTTGTTTGAAGCCTAAAAACACATTAGGGTGACTGAAAGGAGAGCAGAAGCCAGACTGTGAAACATATTTATTTGAGATTTGGTTTGCAATCAAAGTTGTAGAAAAGTGAAACACCTGCTTTGTAAATTTATAGATAAAAAAAACTCAGACTACATGTAATGTTGATAAATTGTCATTTTAAACTTTATACCTAAAACATTTCAATGCAATTTGCACCATTTTACATTTACAATTTTTACAAAACGCAAGAAAAAGGAAAAAAAAGTAAAGAAAAAAAAAACATTATCGATCAGCAGGCTGATGTTCAATGTGCTCACAAATTTAACACAAATGTAATTTTGGATGAATCCTCAGAAAATAAATTGTTTGAAACAAAACGCTTTCTGGTAAAAAAAAAAAAAAGAAGTGTGAATCAGATGTGATCTGTTGTAGATTTTGAAATGAGCAATGAGACTGAATTCTGCAGAAAAAAAATCAAGCAAACACATCGGTCATCAGTTGAGTTCTGGAGTGGAGCTCTCTCTTAAGTCCCTGAAAACTGATTTATGTAAAAACGCAGTAACTTAAAGCACTGATTTTATCTTTTAAAAAGTCATAAATGTCTCACTAAAGTTGTCAAATATGTTTAAAAATTAATTAAACACACAATTAAAAAAATTTGTCTGTAGTGAATCTGACACTTGTTGTATTTCTCGTGTTTGAAGTGAACAAACTGGAACCCCTGCATGTTCAGCGCTTCATGTTTTGACCTCTTGAATGTTTCTATATGTTTTTTGATCCTGATGATTGATGCCGCTCTCTCTGATGTTTCCTCCCAGCAGTCAGTGGACAGCCATGCTGAAGCCGGGCGACCCGAGCGGTTCGGCCTTCCTTAAGGTGGACCCGTCCTACCTGCAGCACTGGCAGCAGCTGTTCCCTCAGGCTCAGCTAAAAGCTCCTCTGGCTCCTCCGCCACCCCCACCTGACCGTCTCTCCATCCCTATTGACACCATGCGCCCGTCCCGCCTGCATAGCCACCTCCTAGCTTCCACGCACTGCACTTCTTCCTCTTCTTCTTCCTCCTCCTCTTCAGCAGCTTCTTCTTCAGCAGCAGCAGCAGCAGCAGCAGCAGCGGCAGCGGCAGCCCTCACTCCGTCCACCTCCATCTCCATTTCCACCAACGCAGGGCTCTCCCAGCTGCCTGTGCCCCAGCAGATCGCACTTTTTGGGCAGGCATTGGCCCCAGTGTGTGCTGGACCTGGAGGTCCTGGAGGAGGAGGAGGAGGACCAGGAGGAGGCGGAGGAGGAGATCTAGTGGTGGTGGTCCCTCCAGAGAACCCGCAGGGGCTCAACCCAGCAGCTGGGCTCCTCCATCAGGCCAAAGAGCAGAGCTGCGGAGGGGTGGGGGTTGGAGTGGTGTCGTCCAGCGTGAAGAGCAGCAGCAGCGGAGGCAGCGAGGAGGGCGGCAAAGGGACCGTGACGAGGTTCAAGCTGACGGCAGAGGAGCTGGACTACTATCTGTACGGACAGCAGAGGATGGAGATCATCCCGCTGAGCAACCACACGGGAGAGCTCAACAACCGTACGTACACACACACTGACACACACGCTTTATTTAGAGAAGCAGTCCTGTAATCTTCAGTTCTAACAATCCTTCTATGGCGCTCGACCATGACCTTTGACCTTTTGGTGTACTCAGTGTTTAACTATCAAGTACTTATAATCACACTGTAGTGTTTCTGTCGGGCTTAAAATCATCTGCTCAGCGTTTCAGGTGTTTTTTAATCCTATTATTACAACTAAAATAACAAATTTTTAATAAAATGTTTAACCACTGAGTGTTGCTAATTATAATTTTTTATTTTAAAAAATTGCTTATTTCTATAATTTCCCATGAATATTTATGTATTATTACTGCAAAAAATTTTTTTTATTAGTTTTTGAAAAGTTATAACTAATCTTTTAAAATATATATTTTATAATTTTAAAGATAAATTAACACATAACGTCTGCTCTTTTGGACCACAATAATTTTCTCTTTTGTTTTGCGGCATTTCTTTCAAAATACACACATATGTGGCATGCTGCCAGCATCGGTTTCCACCTAAACAACCTCTTAAAATTACAATAATTTATACAGACAATTCCCAATAAAAGGATGTATTTAAATCTCCTCCATCACTCGACATGTGATTCACTCCTTAAACTGCACATAATTTCAGATTTATTTGGTCATTAAAGTGCAGTAAACTTGTAACTTAAGTTTACGAGCAAATCTAACATGATTTAACTAATGTAAGACTTAATTTCATTCACTGCAGTTTTAAAGCGTGTCATGCAGCACTTGTGTGAGACGTTACAGTTGGTTTGACAGCTGCGGTGCTGGACAGTAGGAGCTGGAAGGAGAGGATAGTGGTTGGCTTGGAGGGTCAGAGGTCAAAGGTCAGCAGCCTGGCCTGGGATCACGCTCTCAGACAGCAGCAGTCCTGCAGCTCACAGTTAATATTAACCAGAGTCCATTTGGATCTTATGTTAAAAAACAAACGCCTCTTTTCTCTGCACCTGTCGGCCTTCATGCACCATTTAAGGGTGTTTATTAGAGTGCGCTGTCATTTCACTCCGGTCAAAGCTGCGGATTATTTCCCGAAAAGTAATAAAATTTTATATTAAAAAATAGAAACATTTAGAGATTTTTTTTCTTAGTTTTATTTAGTTTTAATGTTTTTTCACTTTTACTTTTTTTGTGTTCTTCGAAAAAAGACAATCTTCATCTTAAAAACGGATATTTTTCACTCTAAAGCCGACTAAACTCCAGCTTCGATATCGGCTGTGAATCCTCGCACACGTTTACACAGATATCGACGAGGCGCTGTCATGCGTAAAAGACGCACGAACACGCCGGTTAAAATCTCGCCAGTCTGGCCTAGAGGTGCGTTTCTTCAGTGCTGTCGGGACGTCCCGTTAAAAGAAACACACACACACACACACACGCATACTTCACGGTGGAGGCTCAGCGCTGAAAACAGCCGCTGTGCACGTGGAGATTGATTTAAAGTTTCGGAAAGTTTGACATCTACCCCAGGAAATCACTTAAATACCCAGAAAAATGCTTCTAATTTCATATATATCAGTGATTCAGTTTTCTGTTGTGATGTGCATTACCCTCTGAATATAATCAAACTTTCACCGAGTGAGTTAAATCCTGAACTGAACAGATTTGTTCAAGCGTAATTTAAGTTTTTGAAATCGCATTGTTTTCCATTAGTTTAACATTACAGTCAGAATTTATTTATTATTGTAATTTAATCATTTATTAGCCCGATTCTTATTATTTTGCTGTCGCGCAGTTTTATTTTAATGTCCTCACAACATTTCTAACATTATGGAGGAATTTTTCGCTCACTGCTTTAAAAAAGGTCCGTTTTTGATTACTCTAATCTCCGACTTCCAGAACATTCCCACACAAAAAAGGTGATTTTAAAGTGGCTGCACCGTGATCCATCTTAATTTCAGTCGGATCTCATTGGGTTTTTTTTTTAAGTGTTCAGAATTTGCAGGAGAATAACGAGGACTTCATTTTATTTCTTTTGCTTTAAACGTTAAACTTCGTGCTCTCTGCTGCTGCAGCGTCACCGCTCTGTCTCGTTCTGCTGTAATAATCCTGTAATCTGGCGCTTTGGCGTCTGTGCCGTAACCTCGGGATTCATCTCCGCCGCTTCTGCTTTCAGGCGTTATGGCAGCGATCCTAAACAGCACGCAGATTGTGTGTGTGTGTGAGCGCGTATATTCCGCGGTGATAAAACGGACCATCAGCAGTAATCTGAGTCGATACGCGCCGGCAGGGCCGATGAGGGATGGAGGGACAAGCAGGAATTAATTGCCGTATATAGTTTTGTGTTTGTGGAGGGGAGAGAGAGGGAGAGAGTGAGAGAGGAGGAGGGGGGATCGATCCACCGACCTACCGGCCCGCTATTTATCATCCCAACACGGTCGTATTGAGGTCTCCTGGGTGTGTGCGCGCGCGCGTGTGTGCTTGAGTGGGTGGAGTGGGGGTGTAGATAAAGCAGTCACATACGCACTCCTTCATGTGTCACTGTCACAGCTCGATTATTAATCACAGTAATAATAATAATAATAATAATGATGATAATGATGATGATGGTTAATTATTATCCATTTACGTTTTTACTTATTTAATGTGGGTGGGGCGGGGGGGGGGGGGGGGGGGGTATTTTTTTATTATTTTTATTTTTATTTAAGTTCAATAACTGCAAGTCGTTTATCCTTCTTTGCTATGCTAACAGGTTCTATCTGAATATTTATGGCACTGATTTTCACGCTTGGTTTTTTAGGGCTCTTACGTCTTTAGATAAATATTTTCAAAAACGTAGAATGTTTTTTTCTCTCTCGCACTAATAGAAGAATAAATGTAGAAAGCATCCACCAACAGAATGCAGGTCTGACTGAAGGTCTAGCTCGCCATATGTTGATACAGTTTAAAATAAATGAAGTTATTATTAAAATGATTGACTGCAATGATTTGTTGAGTGACATAAATTATTATGTCACTATTTTGTTTTTTGAGAGAGGAAAACTGCAAATGTTTACCTCTTACATGTAAGAAGAGAGGGTCACTTGTTTTTTTTGTTGTTTTTTCACTATTTTCTAATTGATTGATTAGTTAAAAGATGTTTTTTTCTCCAAACATTGAATGATTATTAAATTAAATAATTATTAAAACAGTTTAAAGCTTTCACAGATCAATCTTTGGTGTACCTCAAAGTCCAGCAACATTGGATCCCACATTTGCCATTATGCCATGGAATAACCTCTCATTAGCCCATCACAGTCTGCTTTTGTTACATGAGCTTTCTGTTAGAAGCTTCTAACCCAGGATAAACATGAGGATGCCTTTGTGACATCATTCGAGGTAGTTTTTAAGACTTTATAAAAATATTTTCCAAAGAGATTTTTTTTTGTTTTTTTCAACAGACTGAGTAAAACTACTGGTGGTGAGAAAACCGAGTTCTTTAAATGCTCCAAAATGTGTGAGTTTGTTAGATGAGTCAAAATGTTCTCAAACATTTGGATTGTGACTCATTTGTATTTAAAAATCATAATGTTAGTATTCACAGATTCTTGGCTACTTCTAGATTAAAAAATGATCAATAAATGACAAATTCTTCCATTAGTTGCTGCTATTACAAGCAAAAAATACAGATAAATCAAGCAGACTTACCTAACATGCTGGCGGATTAGCATACAATTAGTTCCTTTGGTTTATTGCCTAAATATATACATTTTTAGTTATTAATTTAATAAAATATTAATAATTTTTAATAAATTAAATTCCAGCCATATTTCCCCCAGTCCTTTAGATGTTTAAGTCATCTGTGTTCACATCAGTTTGATGTGACTGAGCAGAAGTGGAAAAACAAACTGAAAGAAAACATAAAGAGGCTGGAATTTTATGTTCAATAAATACATACATAAATTTTAAAGCTTTATGTCGATTTCCCAACAGCAAAAATGGCTGGAAGTTATCAGCCAGCTGGGATGCATTCTGCTTTGATAGGAAACACAGATCAGTTCTTCCGAGTTACATCTGGAGTTAATACCAGCTGACAGTTTTACAGTAATTTAATAACGGCTGAACACACACACAGACCTCTGACTGCTTGTATGTTGGTTTTCAGCCTCTGTCACTTTGTGTGGAGTCACTCAAAACAACTTTAGCACAGACATTATACTGTGTGACAGATATTAAATGCAAATCACACTTTAACCTCTCTCTAACCGACAAGCTTGCAGGTTAAGTTGTTGTTTACTGTCTTTAAGTGCTAATGAGAGGCTTGAAATGAAATCCAAACCTTCTGTAAAGACGAGGAGCAAGCAGTACGTCACGTATGCTCTGTGCAAATCCAATTCTTGAAAAATCACATGCATAGAGTTCTGACTGATGCTGCGATCGCATTTTAAAGGCAGCATGCTGTGACTGCTGCCTGGATTATGTCTCATCTGGTTACATTGATGCAGGGAGAAGGATTCAGAATCATGCATGTTAGTAAAAGATTGTGGTTTTCATTAAATATTTAAAATCTAAACCTGTCATGGTTTGTTGACATGTTTAATATTAAACCATGACAGTATTTCCTGTGTTTGATATGTGTTTCTCCTACAAAAAACAAAAAGCCATCATATTACAGAGCTCCAGATACAATTATTCTCTGTGTAAGAGCTGATGTTGACCTCACAACAGACCTCACAGAGCTGATTTTCCTGATTATGATCAATCGTGGAAATAAAGAGGGTTGAAAGATTTAAACCAGACCTGTCTTAGAAAATCATTTAAAGACCTTGATATTCTGCCATCGATGTAATTCAAGTGAAGAAAAATAAATAATTGCATTTATGAAATTCATAGTTACAGTACAGCAGTCAAGCCTGTTATGTTTAACATGTATATACATAAAGTGTAGACCTCCCAGACTGGACACAGGACGACACCTCTGTCTTTCAAATGGGTTTGAGAAAAGAAAAAGAAAAGAATCACAGAATGTTAATAGTTTTTATGTATATATTTTATGATTGTACAAGCATTTTTATTTTTATTTTAAAAGGAGAACCAAAAACAGGAGAAGGGTTTTCTACCTAAATGTGTTTTTAAGATGTCCACAAGGATTTCTGACCACTACGAGGTGGAAGAACAAACTCAAGAATGCTGAATATGTTACAGAAATATATATTTATTCACTTATAAACCTCACTCTTTGGGCAAATGCTGACTTTGGAGTCTGAATTTGTCCCTAATACAACAACAACTCTTAGTTTTTAAGTGGACTCTGCCTCTACAGCCACTTTGTGTGAACAACTAAGATGTGTTGCTTATGAAATCCATGAAGTGCTACAGAGAAAATTACATTTTATTTATGTAATTAACACATTTTGAACTCTTAAAGAAATATAACAAAAGGAAAGACACCCAGCTGAACTAAAATGATCCATGTAGCAAACAAAAACTGTTGTGCTGCCACCCTCATATCGCCTTTGGGCTTTTGGAGCCTTGACCTGACTTTTAAAAAATAGTTGAAAAAAAAAAAGCACTATGCTGCTAAAAGATAAAAAATAGATATTTGCAAAATTCTGCCTAAATATGTATTTTACCTGGTTAATGTGTGTGGCGGGGCGTGGTCTGCAGCGCCGCTGCAGGGGAGGCGGACGCACCTGAGCGGCACCCGCAATCACGCCTCGCCGCCTTAACGTCTGTGCCATCTATGCTGTTGTGTTGGTGTGTGTCGGGCTGTGAGCTGCAAAGCTACAGCCGGCTGTATGCGTACAGCAACCGTGTGTGAAAAGTGGTCAATAAAGAGATGCTGAAAAGCGTGTTCATGCAAACATCGTCGGGTCTGCCGTGATATGTTTACAATGGGACTTCTGCTCCTGAACCTCTGCGCACAGCGTCTGCAAATCGGGGCTGTACGAAGTCACTTTCATCTTCACGCAGGACTGTAAGCTGTCATCTGTGAGGCGTGAGCCGTGTTTGTTTTTAACATAGTTCACGGTGGAGAACAGCTGCTGATATAATGTGGATCTGAAGGTCCATAATTGGCCTACCTGGGGTTGAAAGTCTTGATAAATGCACGGCGTTTCGGCGGGTACACTGGCTTCCGCGAGTGTGACGCTTATTTTGAGCGATGAAAAAAATAAAAGAATATAATAGTATTTTTATATTTCAATATCACAATAATCTTCCAATTTAGAACTACAAGTTAAAAAAGAACTAACATAAATAAAATACACTTCAGCTAAATACTTCTAATTTATTTTCCCAAACCACACGGAGCCGCACTATAAGGACTAAAGAGCCGCAGGTTGCCGACCCCTGATCTAGAAAATTAAGACAAACTATTAGACACTCAATGCAATGTATGCCTTTGTTTTAAGAAGGTATTTCTGGCTTTATATTAAAGATGCTGCAGGATATATGTGTGTAGTTCACTTTGATGTAATAGATTAAAGCTGTACCATCTAATTTATGACCACTAGGAGGCAGAAGACTCACCACAAACTCCACATGACAGTTGATATAGCTAACAAAAAAGTGTTTTACACTTGTAACAGCAGAATGTCTTTTTTGTGTCCACATAGTCTCAAAGCAAAATCCTGAGAGAAATATCTGCTTCTATAACCACTTCCTTCTAACCTAAAGAGGATAACTGAGAGCTAAAAAGTGTAGCAGTATAGTTCTGGTCGTAGAAGAAGTAAGTATAAGCCTCACTGTGTGGTCCCATCTCCTCTGGACTCACAGCTGTGCTATTAACATCCACAGCTGTTATCAAATGTGATGATTTTGCCAAAGAGAAGTCACCGAAACTCAAATTTCTTGCTCTTTGATGCTTGTAATGGCAGAAAGTCAGGAAATAACACAAAATGTATATTACTCTTACAGTTATTGCTGAAGATCAGAGTGACATAAGAAAAACTGTGGAGACTGAAAGAGGCACCTTAAAGTTTCAAAACATGAAAATGCTTGTTACTAAGACGTAAATGGAGCAGATTAATAACTCTGCGTGGAGTTTAAAGAGATAATAAAGAGATAAGAGATATCAAAGTCAAACACACTTATTAAAAAATCTTTTTTTATGACAACAAAACACTTCATAAAGCAGCAGAATAAGAAGTGCCTGTAGCCATTTTCACTGGAAGGAGCTCGGGGATCAGAGGCAGAGCGGAGCTGTCTAAACACTGGCGATGGATGCAACAGAATACTGAGGTTGAATGATGGGTAGCAAGGAGAGCATGCCATAACAAGTTCACAGCCAGTTCATCAGTCTGGAAGAGAGGAAGAGAGGAGTGAAGGATAGAGAAGAAACAGAAGATATGTTCACCAATGACACTTTTACAGATTTAAGTCTGCTCCTGTATGCGGTGAATTAGCAGCAGTATCAGACGTAGTCTCAGTAGTGATAACAACAGAGTCAAATTAAAGGGGGACCTGTGTTCTTGGACTCTATTTAAAATAAACAATCTTTATCTCATTCTGGACCTTGGCGCATCTGGTGATATTATCACCAATCATCTGTCAAGACAAACAATTTTAGCTCCTCCCCCTTTCAGCTAACTTTCTTCTGATTGGGTCACGTTCATAAAAACAAGGTCTTACGGTCAAGGAGCTTTAGTGTCTCAGATGACATATTGGGGATATCTTCATGTCATCATACAGAATTGAGCCTTTAGAGCAGTCTGAAGTCTGAGCTTTTGGCTTACAAGGATATTCACACATATTCTGACCGCATTACATCTTTGTCACATTTAATATGAGCATGCATCTTTGTGTGTGTTGCATACAGTCATGTGAAAAAGACATGCAATCGTGAAAACAAACATACATAGCTTGTAGAACCACATTTACTGGCAATAACTTGTAGTGCTATTTTCCCATGTGACTTTATCCGTATTCACATCATTGTGGAGCAATGGCCCAACTTTTTACAGTGTTGCTTTCATTCATTGTGGGCATTTGTTTATGACAGTCCCTTCACATCCTTTCATTCAGCCAGTCTGCTGTAGACTTGCTGCTGTGCTTAGGATGAAGCACAGCAATCCTAATTTCCTACTTTCTTTAGCTTTCAGACAGATGGCCTCATATTTGACTTTGGAGTACTTTATTACTCAATGACTGCAGCATCAAACGATCCAAAATCCTCACCCCTCCATCATCTTGCTTGACAGTCTGTATTCAGTGTTAGCGCTGTTATGCTTTCTTTAATTTTCTTTAAGTGTGGAACTGTGCATCTCCACAATGGTCTTGGCTGTCCAAAAAGGATTGGTTCTAGTGTATTGACGCACAGCATATCCTGTAATATTTAGCATGAATTAATTTAAATCTTAGTTTTATTACTTTTTATGTATAATTAGATTTGACTAGTATACATTACAACAGGATTGGGATTTTTTTGTGTGTTTATGAATCGATTATAAAGTTACTTACATGTAAAAGTATGTGTTAATGATAAGTAATAGGAAAAAAGTATACATAAGCCACAATTATATTCCCTGCTATCTTGTTGTATTGTTTCTGTAAAGAAGGTTTGTAGTTCATAGATTCATAAACCACAGTCTCTTCTCTCTCAGCGTGTGTGCACACATGTCAGGAGTCCATCAGCTCCTCTGAGGGGTTAACTGATAACCTGGCTCATAGTTTGTTTGATCTCTGTTTGATGGAGATGTTTGGGATTGTATGTTTTAGTTAACATGTAAATATGCTTTACATTTGTTATTTCAGTGTCGAAGCAGAAGGTCCAGTGATTTGATGTGTTTTGATAGACTCGTTGGTAAAATGTGGTTCATTCGTGTGCTTCAGATAGAAACATCCAATGTAGCGTAAGCATATTAATTTCTTGGCATTATAGTAGTTTTATTATATGTATTAGTTTTTTTTTTTATTCTTAAAGATATCGACAGCCGTGCAGGACTGACAGCTTGCAAAGATGACATAAAGGCCTATTCAGCCAAAGCATTGTTGTTTATTGTTGTGGTTTCTCTTATGTTTTTATTCCAGAAACCACACACACACACACACACACACACGCACACGCACATATGAAATATAAACCTGGGTAACTTCAACTTAAATACAACAACCCTCTGAAGGATCCTCTCATGTGCTAAAACTGGAACACCACAAACTTGAGAACCAGTGATATTTATCATCAGATTTATAGGATCACAAGTTTGAATCAGGAGATTGCCTCAAACTCTTTGTGTTTCTAGCAGTCAGATGGATGTAGCACTGACAATGGTGGCCAGATGTGCAACTTACAGGCCTGGTTCGGTTTCAGCACCCAGGTTTGGGCCAGTGCACCCCAGTAGATTTATGTCTCCGGGACTTTTTGCGTGTTTAAAGTAAGGAACAAACTCTGGGTCTGAAAAATTAAGCCAGTGAGGAAGTGGCAGAAGCGGAAGTTCCTAGATTGGCCACTGGAGGCTCGCTCTAAAAGCCAGTTGATCTCCACAGACTCACATAATAAATCTTTTAAGTTTTACAGCAGAAATCAACATATTTACATCTGGGTGCAAAAATATTTTGGTCACTTGGACCGAAAAATAATATCTCTGCTTAGACTGTTGCCCTGTGGCTTGATAAGTAGTAGAAGATGAAATGGATGGATGGGTTTGTGTGTCTCCCATGCACTCTCAGGCAACAGTTTGCACAACTGTCAACTCAACTCTCCGTCCTCTCTTCTACTAACACTATGAAGGGAGCTGAAATTTAAAATAAATTAAACCTGAGAGTGACATCACAGCGGCTATGTCCAACTCTTATATATAGAATTTGACTCTCACTCTGTATGTATTTTCTATTCTCCTAAATTAAGTAACAGTGCTCACATTTGTGTTTCCTTTTGGTGCTTTTTTGTCTTTGGGTCTTCAAGATCATGTTTGTGTTTGTGGTTTTCTTCTTTTTGTTCCAGGTGAAGACCAGAGCCCTCCAATCCTGGGCCTCTGGGATCTCTTTGTACCCTAAAAAAATCAAGATGCTTTTCTTTTCTTCTGTTATTCCATATGTCTTCTTAGCGTTCAATATTTCTTTGGGTAAAAGTTTAAACATCCACATGCCCCCTGCCTCCTCACATGCTGATGAAGACATACTCTATGTCCAAACATTAGCTGCTGCACCTTATTAAAATCCTCTCATTTTTCCATGCGATCTAGATTTAATCTTTCTTCTCCCTGCTTCAGTTATTCTGTTTGTCAAGGCTCCGCTTTGAGCTTTTGTTGGCTCATGTGTCGGGACTCCTACACACACATATGTATTTACTTAGTTATTTCTTTTGTTTTCTTTGGTTTGTTTGTTTACCCACATGCATGAAGCAGTCATGAGAGGAAATATCTTAAGTGGCTGCTCTGTGGTGTTTTTCGTTGTCGCAGACTTTACTTTTACCCCTGAGCTGAAATAAAAGTGACGTTTTTATTTTATCTCGGTTTAATAAGTCAAGGATCCTGGAGAATTTTTCCCATTTACTCGACCGTGACCCAGAGTTACATTTTTTGCTTTATAAATGACCATAATATGGTTTAATTAACTTCAATCCATCATGGTGTAAAAGCAGCCGTCAGTCGATCAAATGACGGATATTTAATTTTGGGAAAGACAGAAGAAAAACAACATTAACATCCTGTTCCTCTCAGCTGCTCTGTTCTGTGGGAGTTTTCTGCACAGATAATAATCTCTCATTATGTTGCTACAGTCAATTAACATCCATTACTGTCAGACTGCATCTCTGAGTAAATGTTGACACTCGCTAACTCCCAGCAATACGCTCTTTGCCACATTTAACCTGGAAAAACACAGAGGAGAGGACTTTTTCCCCCTCATTTGGACTTCATCAGGGCTCCTGCTTTTTATTCCTCTTTTGCTTTTTCTTCAGTTTCAGTTTTTCATTCAGTCTGAAGGATTAACCACTGCTTAGAAAGATTTAATCATTCGTACTTCAATTTTGACTCTGAAACTGTTTATTTACTGTTACATAAAGATTCCAGATTAGATTTGCAATGACTGCTTTGTGGATTTTCTTCCAGTCGTGTAGTTACAAGTAAAAATACAAAAAGATATGTCAGTCTTTCATCCACTTACATCATAATGAACTGCAATTTGGAGGTTTGGGACTTAATGTGTGTGCTAAGGGGATTTTTTAAATAGCTGGTAATTAATAAAAAGTATATATCAGTACAAAATCTGTATAACTGTGCCAGCATTCAGTCACATTTCCAGTTAAAACTTTTCAATTGGTGTTTTCAAAATGGAATTTGCAGGTTTTTAATGGAATTCTGCATAAACAATCCAAACGGATAAAATGCATTCATACAGTTATTAAATCAGAAGGTTCACATAGAAATCGGATTTTGAAATTTTGTTATGCTATCAAAACAAAAACTTCAATAAATTTTGAAAGGAAATTCCAGGGAACTTCCTAGATTTTCAAAATAAATTATCTCTTTTCAACAATAAATAATAAACACTAGAAAACTGCAAAACATTAAAATATTAATTTAAAGGAGTGAGTGAGCACAAGTGAGTTTAACTTCAGTGAGAAATGATTTTGACATTTTGTGCCAAAAGCAACACATTTTTCATGCTCTTGTATTAATTAAAAGTCTGGGAACACAAGCTGTCATAAGGTTACAACAGTTCATAAGTGTGTTGATCTCCAAATGAAGACAGAGTACACATGTGTAAACACTTGAAAGCCTGCAGCCAGGACCCAAACAACACTTTTTGCCCTTTTAAAAATGAGTTTCATCATATTTAAAACAAATGTCTTCAGTTATGGTATGTTATGTTGTTTTGTTTTCAGTTTTCCATCTGCTGGTGTTAAAAAGTCTCTCTTTCCTTGCCAGGTTGTGACATGTGTGCAGACAACAGGAACGGTGAGTGTCCGATGCACGGCCCTCTTCACTCTCTGCGCCGGCTCGTCGGCACCAGCAGCACGGCAGCACCTGTCACCCTACCAGACATCCCTGATTGGCTGAGAGACCTGCCCAGAGAGGTGACCCCCACTTCCTATATGCAGCCTCTAACTAAAAACAGTTTGGTTCAGAGCAAGTAAAATCCCCCTTTCTTCTCTGATATTTGAGTGGTTCATTATTTATTGAAAAATACTTAAATTCAATGTAGTGCCTGCAAAATTATATTTAATAGTAATCATATAAATGTACCTCATTGTGCACCCACTTGGTAGCAACATTTAATATCTTTATCTACTAATTTGACACCACCAAAAAGCTTTAAAAGCTTAATAATCATAACATCTACATAGTAAGCCCATCAATCCCCTGCTGGTTATCTTTCCATTGCCATCTACCTTCATCATGACTACCTCTGCTTTGTATCTGGGTGAAGTCCGTTCATCTCTACTTCCAGGTATCCAACTGGTCCAAGCCCGAGGAATGCTTATTTTTTATTGGCCACACACAATGTCAATCACAGTAACTGGGCTCAAACAGGTGTGGGTCATTTTGGTTGATGAATTGAGGTGTCAGTGGTGGAAAGTATAGCTTAGTAAAAAAACAACAACACACAGTCACTGCAAAAAAAACACACAATAGATAAATAAATAAAACTATACAAATACTGTGAAACTAGTACTTCCACTGGGTGATACATGTCTGATAAGTAGGCTGCTGTAAGACCATGATATAATAAATCACAGCTACAGTTTGTAAGTAAATTCTTCTACAGAACAAACTACACACGTCTCACCTTTAGCTGACTGCAGCTGCTGGTGTCACGTTGTTTTGACCTCTGTATGCAGGTGTGTCTGTGCACCAGCACAGTTCCTGGTCTGGGTTACGGAATCTGTGCAGCTCAGAGGATCCCTCAGGGAACCTGGATTGGCCCGTTTCAAGGAGTCCCCCTGATGCTGGAAAAACTGCAGTCTGGAGTGGTCAGGAACACCCGACACCTGTGGGAGGTAAGGAGGGGAGAGCTTTATATCTATGCGTGCACCCACGATTGCCTCATGGCTTTGTGCATTTGTGCAATAAGTGTCATTAAATCCTTCCAAAAAGATTCATGGCTGCTCCGATGCACAGGAATCAAAACCCATACGAGGAAGATTAATTATTTTTGGCTGGTAAAGACACATTTTGAAATGTATCTTTGAATTGAGATCAATAACATTACTGGGGTTGCTTTTTGCTTATTTACCCAGGAATTAATGGTGCATTTTTACAGGTGGTTAGCTCATTAAATCGAGTTTTAGCGGTGCAGTGAGGAAATGGAAAACAACAAATAGCTAGCTAGATGCTGGAGGTACTCTTAGGTTATACTTGTATCCTGACATACATGTGAAAAAACCATGAAACCGTAGTCAAGCGCCTGTTATACGTTCTTCATGTGCACTTGGAGTCTGCTTGTATGATGTATGGGCAATTGGTGGAATAAAGCGTAGTCTCTTGCGGACATTTGGAGAGTACAGGGATGTCCTCATGGAGCCTCATGTTTATCTGTGACTATAACACTGGTTTTAGCATCACAACCACATTATCAACATTATCACATGATGGAAGTATATAGAAGGGGGTTATGTTATGTGCACATAGTTTGAAATGAGGGAATGAGGACCAGACTTCCTTTTGTTAAAATGTTAAATTAACTAACTTGAATTGTTAGACCGATTCATTTATGTTAGGCTTCCTATTCAAGTAATTGTATTATTTGCATCATTTGGAGTTCCTGTTGTATTCTGCAGGGGGGGGAAACTGATACTAATTCAACAAATAATAGGTTTTTAAATTTCATCCTGTTCTCGCATTTTGCACTTAGTTGTGTGTCTGCCTGTTTGTGTGGATTTTTTTCTGTGCGTGTGTGCTTGTGGTCAGCATCATGTCACCTCTCAGTCCATTGATCAGAGCAGATTGTATTTACATACAGTGGCAGGAGAAAGTCAATGTGGCAGTTATAAACAGCTGCATTAGCATTAGAGAGAGCGAGGGAGGGTGGACTGAGGCATGCAGGGAGACACAGAGATAGATGAGTCCCGTGTGGCTGAGCTGGTAAAGGTCAGTCAGACGTCGGTTGACCGGACATCAGTCTCTCTGCTGTTGGCTGCAGTGGGACAGGAGGTGGAGGAGGAGGACGTGGGAGTGGGCGTGGGTGGAGAGGGGCTTCTGGTTGTGGTGGTGGGAGGCTGTAGAGGATCACAGGTCAGAGGTTAGGGGGCACAGAAGACATGATCAGCCAAGTCCGGCAGGGCCACCAGGTCTTTGCTTGGGGGGAAAAAAGAACATGAAAGTGATGAGGATTAAACTGACGACATGTTTTTATGAGTTTATCTGATGCAGACAATCACTGAGCAGATTTTACTTTCACATGTTAACTCCTGTTGAACCCAATATGAAGCTGCAGTTAAATCTGTTGTGCCCAACAGTATGACCTGCAAGAGCTAATCTGCCAAGTGACAGACAGCAGCAAACTTATTTATGACCACCACGTCTGCAGGTCATTTTCTAACCCATCTACTACACCTCCCCTTTTACATGCTATGCTTTTGGTAGAGCTTTGCAAAGCCTTGTCTGCTTGTTGTAGCTGTTTATCATCACCAGGGGGCAGTTTCATAAATATGTGAACTACTCTATTTCAACAATTGGATGCCATCACTTCCTGTTGAGTAGTTACTGGCTTTTTGGAAGACTATAAAGAAGTGTATCTTTGTACTCAGCGCGCCATCGAATGTCTTTGTGAATCAAGGCAGGAACATAATATCAATATTATATCTGTTGTCCCTGATGCCTGGGCTGGTCTGGTGTCTACAGTTATACACTTCTGTGATCAGGTAAAGATTGTGGAGACTTCAAGAGTTTGTTTTTGTCCCGATGTGCAGCATGAATAATGAACACAGCTGATTTTAAATAGTTCGTTTAAATGGTCCTGTTCTAGTTGCATATTAAGGCTAATTAAAACTGACAATCTGAGACAATTTGCCTGTTTAAAATGAAATCTACAACACAAAGTGTAGAAACTGAATATTCTGGCGCTAAGATGTAAGAATATCCTGGATGTAATTTTTGTTTTGCTGCTGCAGCTCATTATTTGGACCTGGCACAAACTGTCAGTGACCCTCCATGGGGTCTGAAACCAGCTTTTTAAACTCACTAACCCTGAAGAAATTGGTCTGGTCAGATAACCCAGCTCTAACCGGCAGATTACCGGCTGCCAGGCTACGACTGGCCATTAGGCCTATTGATGAAGGAGCTTTACACACAGATTCCATTAAAACTCACTGGTTGTTAAACTCACTTATTGACGCCTCCCAAAACAGGAAGAGATGCTTGTCCTATAGCCAATCAGGGAGCTGGTGTCATGTTGTCTATGGCATCCTAGAAGAGCCAGTTTTAATTAAGACACTTACCGTTACGTCTGAGTGGAACAGCAGAGGGTTTTCTGGAGCGGCAGTATTTTACTGCTCGACAAATCGATCCCCTCCGAGGCAGAGCTCAGTGCTGGAGTCCAACTTTATGGTGGAATAATTCTTGAACTATCTGACCGGCAGCTTCATCACTCCCTACTCCAGCGCTGTGGCAGAGAAGTCAGGAGCAGAGCGCTAAAACTGAACTTTATCTTGATGTAAATGTAATTTTTGTAATAAAGTTTTATTTAGGGCTACATTGATGAGTTAATCAATTAAGTAAAATAAATACTGAGTAGGTTAAGCAGTTCCCACAGTCCAGTTTTCCTAATTTCTTACCTTAAGCTTTCTGAAAATGCTGATTCACTGATTTATGCTATTATAGATAAATAGATTTTAAAATATATTCACAGAGTTAATTAAAACTTCAGAAAGTCCTTTCTGCTTGTTGGATGGAAAAAGTGAAAAGGGAGGAAGAGTCAGATGGAGGTGAAAAGATGGTAAGATGGAAGGTGAAGGAAAAGGCCAGAAAAAGCAATGAATAAGTGCTCTAAGTCAGCGGTCCCCAACCTTTTTTGAGCTACGGACCAGTTTAGGTCCAACAATGTTTTCACGGACTGGCCTTTAAGGTGTTGCAGATAAATACAACAAAATAAAACCAGTACCGGTACCAAAAAAAAGTCACACGGGAAAAGACCCAGGGAAACCCAGTTAACGATAAAAACAATAAAAAATAATGATAAAAACCGATAAGAACCCTGAAAACCATAAATTTCACACCTAAGCCTCAACTCACATGGCCCGGTACCAAATGACTCCGGGGGTTGGGGACCGCTGCTATAACTGATGGAAAGCACAGAGAAATGAAGAAAGGCGAGAAGGAAGGAAGGAAGGCAGGAGGTGGGGGAAGGATAAATAAAGTGTACAAAGAAGATGGAAAAGGAAAGAAAGGGATAATGAAGGGTGTGAAGCTGATGGGAAAAGGAACAAAAGGACAGACTGAAAAGGACAGGGAAAGGAAGGAAGGAAGGAAGGAAAAAAGGGATAGGAAGGAAGGACAGGACTAATGCCATAACCCAGGGAGAAAGTCTTGGTTCACTCCAGCTTGTTTTTATTGTTTATTTATGTGTTTATTTACTCAACTGTATATACATAACACTATTTATTACATATTACTTACGTCTTGTATATTGTGCATTACATATATATATATATATATATATATATATATATATATATTTTTTTTTTTTTTTTTTTTCCCCTTTGTTAATACTGTCCATATGTACATAGTGCTGCAGAACTGTACCCCCCCCCCCCAGCATGTTTACACTGAGTAGGAGGTGGTCTGTATCTCATTGTACAACTGTATAATGACAATAAAGGCATTCTATTCTATTGTATTATTTATTGAAACTGGTATTAAATTGCTTTATTGGCTTCTGAACATCCACCCAGTTATTGGAGACCCAGTAACTGGCTCCACCCTTTTTTTTTAAGTGTTTTCAAATATCTGGAACACATTAAACAGAAAAACTATAAAGCCAAAAGGTATGAATGAAGTTAAATGTAAACTCTTCCAACAAATTTGTCTATTTGTGGCTACAGCAGAACGTTAGATTGTTTGCAGATGATTTAGTAAGAAGTTCTAGTAAGAAGATCCTGTTACAATCCTGGATGTAGCAGTGGAAAATCTCATACACATCCAAATATTCCCAATTTGAGTTTCAGTTTCTTTTTGAGGGAAAGCGTGACAGGTTCTCATTCTCGACTCGAACCGGCGACCTCTCTATCTGAACCTCGAGTACGCTCTGATTGAAAAGAATGTGCAGTAAAAACACGGGCGCCGTCCTCTGACCTCGTCCTCTGGGGTTTTACAGGAGTTTTCTTTTTGGACAGATCAGAGACTAGATGAGCTGTCAGCGCCGAGTCAGTGAATATGGCCCAAACATCATAACTTCAGAGCCGCAGAGAAAGAAAAACTGGAGCTGCTCAGTTTGAGGCAAAATATTTTGTTAGTGTGGGATGTTGATGGGACACATGAGGATTCAGAAAATTCCAAATGCCTGTTGGCATCTTGGCTTTTTGCATCATGAGGCTGTTTTCTTTGTCTGTTCCTGGCTGTCAGTCTGTCCGTTTGTGTTTTCCTGTCCGTCCATCAGTGCAGAATTCCCATTGACTTTATGTTTTTAGTGGTTTGTGGTCACAGCATCCAGTAAAGGCTTTGTAATGTTTTCTTGACTGATGTCATTATTTCATGTTTATATATTCTGGGTTTTATTAAAGGGCCTGATCGCCTTTGACATCATCGCTTTGATTACATAATCAGAAATGGTTTATGGCAAATTCCATATGGTGGTTTTCGTGTTGCTTGGATTTCAGTGAGGCAAGTACGTTTTTATCATTGGAATTTATTAATAAAGCAGAAACGCTCACACTGATAATATGACGTCAGATAGATGGCAGGAACAAAGTCTTAAAGCCCTGAAATAATTTTCCACATAAACCATAAAACATAAACTCAATATCGTTGGATTTTTGGGCACTCGACTACAAAAGCTTTTTTTTTTTTAAGCCATGATGTGACATTAATTCCTCAAACAATCACCCAATGATTAAAGCAAGTTATGTGTATTGATAATGACAGTAGCATTCCTTCAACTTAGAATTCAGTGAAAAAGTTTGATTTAATAAATGAACAACAAATTATTGTTATATAAATATAGACAAAACTTTAAAAAGGAAATGTACAAAACTGGTGTTTCTCTGATTGATGAGAGCTTCTGTCATTTCCATATACACTTGTTTTGGAGACTTTTCCTTATTTTTTGTTACTTAAACTGCTCCAGTGTTGGATGCTCACAATAACTATGGACAAAGTTTCAAACAATGAGGCCAGTGTATGCACAGCTTATCTCTGTTGCAACAATATGTTTATTGAGTTTTTAGAACACATAAAATACAGGTCAAATAAATCGTATACAGAAATATGACAGAATATTCATCAGGAAAAAAACGTAAAAAACAAAAAACACCCCCCCCCCCCCAAAAAAAAAAAAAACCAAACAAACAAACAAACAAAAAAAGCAGATGAACTATACAAAGTATCATTCCACCATATCCCTCATATTTATATCACGTTATGTCTTTCCAAATTATGTGACTCCAGGTTCCCCTTTTCCACCAACACTTGTGAAATTTCCACTCCTTCCAAGTTTAATATAAAGGGTTTCCAGACAATTTCAAACAGCTCCTTCTTCCCTTTCAAAATATAGGTTATCTTTTCCATAGCCAGAGATGAGGACATGTCCCGTAACCAATGCCCGGTTTTGCTCTATCAATTTTTCTCTAATACAATGCAATTAGACGTTTAGCAAGCAAGAGGCACATATTTATAAGGGTCCTGATTTCTTTTTGAATTGTAGGAGTTGGTGGATAAAGTCCCTTGCACAACTTATCTCTGTGAGCCAAAAGATCAGGTTGCTGCTCTTACTACCCAGTTTTTCCAAGTTGGTTTTTTTTCTATTTCTGTCTCTCTGTGATATCATATAGAGAGACGACACTTAAGGCTGTATTAGGTATATCCCATAGATGGCTGGGATATACCTAATAGGGTCATCTTGGGCACACAGTTCTAGAGGGTACCCAAGATGCCCAACAGGGTGTGAAATGTGAACAAAACTGGTCTTGAGCTCAAGTTGTGAGCAGACTACTAGAACAAACCTTCTGTTTGTGAAGACCAGCCAATAGGAAAGCTATAAGAAAGCTGAGTCAAAGGGAAGATAGCCTTAAAGGAGAAGAGGAGGAAGGAGCTAAAACAACTCATTTTGAACTGAAAAGCTGCATCAGGGCTCGTATAAGATCAACAGGGACTATTTTGAGCTGTGAATCATGCAACGCTACCCCAGTATATGCAGGAATATAAAAGCGTGGTGGTAGAATAGTACTACTTTGATGTGATGTTAGTACTAATCTTTGCATCCATGCTCCCAATGAAACATCTTGGAGTTGCTAGCATGACTGAGGACACCTGCTTTGTTTCTTCTGCCTTCTTCCGGATCCAGTCAAAATTCAGCAGAATCCACAGTCCTCCAACTGGGTTTAAGTTTAAACTCTAGCGCCACTGTCAGTGCGCCCCAGGGCGGCTGTGGCTACAATGTAGCTTGCCATCACCAGTGTGTGAATGTGTGGATGAATGGGTGAATAACTGAATGTAGTGTAAAATGCTTTGGGGTCCTTAGGGACTAAGTAAAGCGCTTTACAAATACAGGCCATTTACCATTTGTATTGGTCTGAGTTTGTAGACCGTTTTTTTGTGCCGAAGGCATGCTAACGGAGAAGCTAGAAAATTTAAGACATGTTTGTATTTATTTCCGTACATCTGTACAATACAGCCTCTATGTCATTTGGTATTGCATCACTTTTTTCTTGGATGTATCAAATGATGGAATTTATTTGGAAGGTGCATTTGCATCATGATCTGATACCATTTCCCATCCATTGCTATATAAACCCAAACCAAACTTTGTCCAGAGACCTTTCTCGAATTCTTCTCCTGCCCATCTTCATGCTCTTCTTTTGTCATTTCTGAGTTAAAAACTCTTTCAATACCCCGGGGAATCATTTGCCTTGCAGGTCAAACTGTGGCTGTTATAAACCACCACTCAGCCTGGTGCTGTTTGGTTAAACCCACTCGGTGAGTCGGGTTAACTCAGTTCATTTCTTGCTCTGCGTGACATTACCCTGTAGGCATGGTAACAGCAGGGGTTCAAGAACAAAGACTGGGGTTTTCCACCCAGACCTACATGTTAGAAAAACATTGTGTGTGTGCGTGTGTGTGTGTACATGTATATAGTCTCTTCATAATCCAGCAGCATGTTTGATCAGAGTGTTTTTCCAGCGTCAGAGCCGTTGGTTGTTTCCTCTCCTGTGCTGGTTTCTGTGGAGGCTTCACCTGCTGTGCTGAGCTATAGTACAAACATGTCCACTCTCTTCATACCACATGTTTCAGCCAATGTTTGAAGTTCATTGTAGTACCCACAGTCATTTATCGTTTCTTTCAGCTCACCTCAGGCAGTATTGTATGATTATATGGTTTAAATTATAACTATAATTTAGTACTTTGTGAAAACAAATCTGAAATTTAATGCAGACTCTCTCTTTTTTCAGTGTTACCAACACTCCTGCTATCCTTAAGATCCTTTTTATATATTACTCTGCAAACACTGACTTTCTTTATTCTCACCTTCCTAATGGTTAGAATTGATTGATGAGATAATGTGGGGTTTTTCTAAATTATTATTATTTTTATGTGTATAGGTTATCTAATTTTATATTGTTGTGTTGTGCACATAAGCTGTACAAATGAACAGACCACTGTGACTCTATTCATGGGTTCGTGAACTCTGCGGTGGTTTGTTCTTATAATTAAACACACAGAAAGTCATATTATTTGTCAGATAATTGTGTTAAAAATACTCAAAGACACCAGCAGCACAAACCTGACCAAGAGGTCCAGTTCAGTGACTCCAATTAGTGGAGGGGAACCCCAGCAGACAGCTAGCAGCTATAGCTGCCTCTGCTATCACCCACCTGTCTGTCAAAGAAAGCACTGGTCAGTGTTTAAAAACCATCGAACAAAGCACCAGTGTGCAATGTGTCTGCTCTGTGTCAGATAAATTTTTGAGCTAACAAGTTATCCTGGAGTCCATGCTAGGTAAGCTAGCCATGTGTTCTTATCTAATCTCACCAGAAAGATTTAAAGCGAAAATAATCCCAAGATATACGATTCTGCATTCTTTTCTCCGGTGTGTGTGTGTGTGTGTGTGTGTGTGTGTGTGTGTGTGCACGCATGTCTGCCTTCTCCACAACTATCCCTATGATTTTATTGGTAACTGGTGGTTGCTCAAAATCACCAAACTGGCTGCGTTCCAGTTTTTTCACAACATTTTTTGTTCATATTCAGTTTTATGATTTGTGTCAAATGATTTGTGTCGGGAAAAACATTTTTTAGAAATGCCCTGAAGGAAGTGAGAGATTGTTGTTCAGTTTGGAGCTTAAAACAAGTAAAACAGTTTTAATTTACTGGAAAGTTTTTAAATCCTCGAAATAGCTCAGTTACGCTGGGATTTTCTTTCAGTGGTCAGTTTTAAGAAGTAGCATCAGAGGTCATGGCTACAGATGGGTCAGCTGGATGCTGAAGCAGCCTCATAATGTGCAATAGGCAGTCTTCTGGGTTGGGTCTTGAAGACAGCTGCTGAAGGGAGGATTGAACTCTATTGATCTAGCTCTTTGGAAAACAGCAGGGCTTTATAGGAAGAAGACGAGAGAAGAAATGATAGAAAAGACAGAGTGGAAATGACACAAAGTGTGAAAAAGTATAAAAACAGAAAAGAAAATGGTATGCAAATCTCAGAAATGTGATAAGGGAAATCACCACCAATTTCTCAATATTATTATCCAAAAAGACAATTTTAGCTTTCCCGACTTTTGCCTTTCCTGTGGTCGAGCTATCAGACTTTCAGGGGTGAGACGAAATCAGAGTGGCACAGTGACAGGAGCAAGCAGTTCATGCTCTGAAGGCCACAAGACCAAACATGTTAGCATGCTTGTTAGCCTGGCCAAATACATTGGTGTGTTTGAAATTTGGCAACTTTCAAAATTTTGTGTTTGTGGTAGCACTTATGAGCTGATTTTATAAATTACTTTTATCCAACAAAGCTGTAACAAGATTATGATTATACAAAGGTTTCACAAATTTAAATCTGTGCTTCAAACTTGGCTAGATCATTGAGATTTGTTCTGTCATAATAATAGCTAAAAAAAAAGTGTCATGGTGTGCATGGAAAAATTGACTCATTCTAAAATTATTGTTTCTGTCTGATTAGAATGTTTCAGGCTAAGACATACAAACACAGACTTTTGACAAATTAAAAGAAAAACCTGAACTCTTGACCGTGAAGGAATGGATTCAGTGAATGCAGCGATTATGCCCCACATTAGCATGGAATGTGGAACTGCTACTCTTGTTTACGTCTTTTCCACTGATGCAGACAATGCTCAATCTAAACCCTGTTTCACACATTGCAAACAAAATAAATGGTCCTAAATTTGGACGCTCTGAAACCACGTCTAAGTGAGGGGCTACTGCAATAAATTTACCAATGATTGGCAGATGCAGCCCACATATTTTGCCCATTAATAATTCTCTCTTAAACCTGCAAATATGGAGGGTGGCTCTTAAAAGGCAAAGAGGCAGAAATGGCAAAACGTTGGCGTAAAAGAGGCAAGGGCTTTTTTTTTAGAGCCAAAACTTTAAAATTTAAAAGTAAAAAAGCAGATTCCTTATTGAAGTTATTGCAGTCTTCTTGGTTGTCACATTTCTGCAAAAACCTTTACGCATCTATATCGAGCACTTTTCCAGTCTCACTGACCACTCGAAACACTTAAGACTGCGAGTCGCATAAGACTTTAAAACTACATTTAAAGAATCATTAGTCAACTCAAATTTTTAAAAAAATTGCTGAAAAAGTAAAGCATGATGAAGAGCTGCTGGAGATGAGCTATGGTTTGGCTAATTTGGGTCAACAGGACTGTTGTAAGGAGCTGAGTTGTGCCATGGACTGCAGCACAGACAAAGGTGTTCTGATGGGTGGTGGTCTCTGTCCTTTTGGGTGGTGGGCTGCTGGCCCCCTCTGCTTCTTACTGTTGTGTGAGAAAGCAGCACCTCTGCTTCCAGACAAGAACTTTCTGCTGTTGACGTTGAGGTGAATCAGCGTCGGTTATCCAAATATTATCCGTTTCTCTGAACGATTATTAGCCCTCAGATTTATGACTCTGCTTGCTGCTTGCTGAAAACACAGTTTCAGATGGTGAGGCTGCTCTGGCTGTGTGCAGAGGCCCAGACTGTTGCTCTTGGGCATGATGGCAGCGGTGGTGATGGCAGCAATGGCAGCACAGTTTATAAGGCTTAGTGCTGAAAAATGGACCCCTCAGCGACATGTAGTGTTTTTAAAGAAACTGAACGATTGAATAGCAGTGTGTCAGATTGGGTGAATAAGCAGGACTGTGGCTTTATTTAACCTTCCATTTATTTTTGGCAGGCTGAATAAATCATGTGGCTATGGAAGATTTAACAGAGTGACAATAACGAGGAGAATCAAATGTCTACAGATATGAACACTACCCTTATGGGACGTATTGTCTAAGGTTGAGGAAAAAGAGATCAAGGCAAAGAGATCCAAAACAATTGCAGAGTAACAATGAATAAATGACTAAAAAAGATACTAAAGGAATATGAATAGAGTCAAAATGACCACAAAGACAAAGATAATGACAATGTAGGGCTACTGAAGGCCTGCACAAACACAGCTGACCACAAAGAAACACAAAATGAGCGCAAAGAGAAGCAAAAATTTACCAGAGGTCTTAAATGACTACTGAGACACAGACATTGCCACAAAGGGGGACAAAGTGAACATGAAGAGAAAAATGACCACGAACACACAAAATGGCTATATAAAGATCAAAAATCACCATAAAAAACATAAATGAACACAAAGATGAATAAAATTGCCACAAAGTGACAGAAAAATAGTCAAATAGAGAGGTTAAATGACCACAAAGACACAAAAATGACCACAAACAGACACAAAAATGACAAAAGAGATGCAAAATCACTGCAGACGTGGCCCCACAGTCCTGTAATCAAGTCAATTGTGCAAGCTGTGAATGCAGAGATCTTTTATAGTAAAATTAGAAAAAGGAGGAAGAGGTGAAGGAGGAGAGCAGTGTGAGTGAGGACAGAGGAGGAGGAGACATGGTAAGATAACAGGGAGGAGGAGGAGGCAGATGAAGAGAGCAGATAACAGTGGAATTAGCAGATAATCATTGATTAGCTGTAAAAGTGAAGTGTGCAAGCATTGATCCGCTCTCAGGAACAGTTTTACAGGATTTGGACTGAAAAAGAAGAACGAGAAGAAGAAAATGGTGCGTTTAGTACAAGAAGAAGAAGAAGAAGAGGGTGGAGAGGCTGACTTTTTCTGAGGCTGATGTTTGTCTTTTATAACAGCTGACAGATGTGGTCAGCTGATGAGAAAAGCATGTGGTTGGTCAGACTGAGTTCTGAATAAAAGAAGAGCGTTTGTGGTTTAATGTTACCATATCAAGACTACATACTTATTAGCATGTAAGCTTTATCATGTTTTAGTTCAATTATTACAAATGACGTTAAATTACACACTGTGTAGTTTTGATTTGAAAGCTTTTGGAAACTTACAGGTTAAGCTGGTTCATTATTCATATAACATCGCAGGAAGTCTGGTCATCTGGCTGTAGTATTTTCACTGGGAGAACTGCTTTGTCACTCATATATATATACACCTTTCTGCGATTTCCTTACCTGTGTGATAGATCTTGAATCAAAACAAAAATTTTTAAACTTATTGCACAGTCATTAATTCTGCATGAAGGGTCTGAGGGCTGATTTGTTGTGTGATTTACAGTCTGGAAAACCCCTCAGAGGGAAATCTGTGATTTATTGTTTTCAGCTATAAATACCACGATTACATTTTGTGACTTGTGACTTGCAGTTACTTCAACTTTGCAGGTTTGCAAAAAAAACAAAAACAAAACCTACATAGTGTTTTGTGTGTGTGTATATTATGAAATAAAAAGTGGAATCAGCCATTGTGTGTCTCTGGGTCTTTTTCTTTTGAAGCCTCTGTTTTTACCACCACCATATTGGGGTTTTTTGGAGCTAGAAGTTAGCATAGCATATAAGCATTAGATGGTGGCATATTAAGTTGTTCAGTCAGCTACTGCTAGCATGCTTGGCTGGTTACGTACAGATAATTTCCTGTTAATTGATGCTAATTAACAAAAATACTAGGAATTTATTCACAGAAACCCCCCACAAACGACCTAGGTGGGCAATATGATACATTATGCCATATTATTTGTCAGATAATTGTATTTAAAATGAACCAACAGCACACAGTGGAGATGAGGCCTAGCTGATGGACCATAAAGACAAAAGTTGGGCTACCCTGATCATTGATCTTGATCTGGGTTTTAGCCTGGCATTCTTAGCGCCAGTGAAGGGAATTCTTAATGGTTCAGCTTACCAGAAACAATTTGGAAAATTCTATGCTTCCATTTTTGTGGGAACAGTTTGAGAAAGGCCCTTTTCTCTTCCAGGATGACTGTGCCCCAGTTCACAAAACAAGTTCCATAAAGGCATGTTGGATAGGTTTAGTGTGGAAAAACTGGACTGACCTGCATAGAGCCCTGAACTCTGACCCTAAAAATGTTCTTCTGGATGAACGGGCAAAAGTTTCCACAAACGCTGCTTGAAATCTTGTGCAAAGCCTTCTCAGAATAATGGAAGCTGTTAGAGCTGCCAAGGGAGGGATCTGTTTAGAATGGGATGTCATAAAAGCTGTGGATGCAACGCATAGGTCAATCACAGGAATCACACTTGTTACCTTAAGCCTTCATAAGTTTGAAATGGTTGGGTTATTAAAAAAATTGCCCTTTAATAGGTGAGATGGACTCAGTTGTTATAAAGGAGGGAAATTAGTTGTAAAGACCATAATAATAACTGTAAGCACTTTTATTTCTGTATTAAATTTGCACATTTTAACATGAAAGTCAATGGAGATTAACTCACTTTTGGAGTTAGCCCCAAGTGCAGGACAAGATCAACTCACAGTAGAGAAACTGCACCTTTTTATTTTAACTTTTACATTTTTAAGGCTACTTTCAGGACATACAGTAACTATTGGTCATTGCTTTTTACTTTTGACAAAAAAAAAATCAATTCAAAATGATTCAAACTCAATTATTCAATTATTCAACTGGATACATGGCATATATTAAAAGATCTTAAATATAGATAAAGTGCCCCCAAAGAGGGAAACTGTTATGTTGTAAGATGGTGTTAAGGAAATTGTTTAGGACCCTCATCTTTAAATTTTATTTCTTTTCATGCTGTGAGCAGCACTCTAACCCCGACCTTAACCCTAACTTTTTTTACACATCATTTAACACCATAAAATGGTAGTGTTCATTTCAAGTGTAACCACACGTTGCTTGCTTTGAGTAACAAAGAAATTTATGTTTCAAGTGTGTTTGTGTTTGTTTTGGGGTTTTTCCCCTTTTTTTGCAGTGTTTTGGGGCCTAAATAGAACATTTACATTTTCAAAGAAATCTAACATTGTTAAGATGCAAAAGTCTTCCCCCCAGCAATCATAACTCACTCCTGAAGTCAGTCTTCCACCCTTTTTTCCCCAAGACCTTTAAGAACACAAAGGTTATGGTATTAATTATCCAGTTCCAGGGGTTTTAATTAGTTACAAGTATGTTTTTGTTTTTGTTTTTTATACTTATTACATATACAGGGTCCGTTATAAAATAGTTTTTGTTGTTTTGCAGAGAGAATTCAGACTCTGAAGTCTGTTGACACTTGGTGTGTGTGTGTGTGTGTGTGTGTGTGTGTGTGTGTGTGTGTGTGTGTGCGTGCGTGCGTGTGTGTGTGTGTGTGTGTGTGTGTGTGTGCGTGCGTGCGTGCGTGTGTGTGTGTGTGTTGACATACTGAAGATGGAAAAACTGAACTGTCACACCAAATATCACCTAATATTAGCTTCATTTCATAACAAACAAAACTGTTCTCTGTTAAAAGCTTCAAACACACTCCCATATGCTTGTGTGTGTGTGTGTGTGTGTGTGATAGAGGAAGTGTCGTAACGCCTTCAGAAATGATAACTCACAGCTGCATTAGTGACTTACTGACACACACAAAGTGATAAATGCATTTAACGCACGCACACACTTGTCTCACTCATATCGTCGTCTGACGGCGAAGTGGCCATTTACATGCCAGTGTAGGTTCAGAGCGACAGTTAAGTGTTTTTAACTGATAGCTGAAATGCATTCCTGTCTGTAAACACACACATGCACACACTCAGACACATCACAGAGTATCTCTGCTCTTGGCCCAGACAAGGAGAAGATTTACTCTCTGTAATTAGGTCAGAAGGTCAAAACACTGTTGGTAAATTGTAGTCTCTCCTCCTGTGTGTGTGTGTGTGTGTGTGTGTGTGTGTGTGTGAGAGAGAGAGAGAGAGAGAGAGAGAGAGAGAGAGAGAGAGAGAGAGAGAGAGAGAGAGAGAGTGTGTGTATGTGAGAGAGAGAGAGTGTGTGTATGTGTGCATTCCAGGGTGTTGATTGAGGCTGTGCAGGTCCCTCATTAACAGCCATCAATCACAAATACGTCCAAATTCAAATTCTTGAGCTCGAAAGCAAAAATTAATTATTAAATATTTAATCTATGAAAGCTACATACATCCATGCTCCAGGGTAACAAGTAAGAGCATCTATTTAGTATAGCCTGGTGTGTGTGTGTGTGTGTGTGTGTGTGTGTGTGTGTGTGTGTGTGTGTGTGTGTGTGGACAGTGACAGAGCAGTAAGTGAAGACCTGACAGCAGAGATCAATGACTGAAAGAGAGAGCTGTAATCCACTCTCTTAAAAAGACACACAAGCTGTCACTGGTTTCTGCGTCTGCACGTGTGTGTCTGTGTGTGTGTGTGTCTGTGTGTGTGTGTCTGTGTGTGTGTTATTCTCCCCTCTTACCTCCAGTTTTCTGGTTCTTGTAAAGCCAAAGAGGCGGATGCAGATAGATTAGGCTCTCTCACCCTCCACTTCAGCTCTATTGAAAAGTTAAAACTAAATAATCAGTTTTGCTTGACTTTATGTAACTTGCCACACTTTCCACAATAATAAGGACAGAAAACATCCAATACTCAAAGTAAGGAGCAGATCTGAACAATCCTTCTCTAAACAAAATTGTGAAATAGTAGTAGAAATGTCTGAAAGTGGATTTTACACCTCTGCAGCACTCTGTGCAACATTAACTAAAGGTATTAACAAAACAACCACTTACTGATAAATGTCAAATGTGTTGTGTTGAAGAGATATCAGATGAAGCTGCATTAGAGCTGCGGTGTATGTTGTTACATTATTAATCTAAAACCTTAAAGGGAGGAAATGTCTTCATACTGCATACCTATATGTAAAATGTAATTTCTTGGTGGTGAAAGAGGGTAATTTAAATAAGTACCTTTAAGTGTATTGTCAGAGCATAGTGCTTTACCACATGAAAGTGTGTCATGCATGGCTTTCTCAATATTATCAGGATTTTTACCAGAATTGAAAGATAAAATCTTAAAATGTTATAATTGTGATGAAAAGCTGTCAAACTCCAGCATTTGCAGATTTATACATGGGAGTAAGATGGAAAGCTTTGCTGTGTCGGGAAAAACAAGGCAAGTGTGGATATGATGTGGTGTGAACTTTTTCTACTGTTTCATAAACTACATAGAATTATTCAATAGATTAAACAAAGATGAAATGGCGTGTTAGTCATTGCAGTTTCTTTGAATAAAGCTCCCAAGACACTGCGCTTTCTGCAGAAGCAGCACTTATAGTATGTATTATGTGTGGTCTGAGTGTGAGAAAATAAACCAGTGTGCTGCTGTAAGGGTCATCTGTCCCGAACAAACTGAGGGTCAAACAAGGAGAATTTATTTAGCTTCAACAGACTGAAGCTACGAAGAAAAAAAAAAAGTCTCGTTTTGTGACGACTGTTGTGCTCAGATGGAAAAATGACAGCTGGAGCTGTGAAGCCAATCCGGCAGCCTGGCAATGTTTGCAACATTTTCTGTCTGTTCAGCTAAACAACATTTTCTCTTTGGCCGTTTATCTTATGGCTGGAATTTTGTAGCGATGGATTTGATAAACACAGGCGGCCAAAACGTCTTTGACAGAACAGCATCGAGCTAGAAACCAGCTGCTGGTCTGAGAGGCCCAAGTTCACTGGAGCTTCAGATGTCATATGTAAACTCAGCAAAAGCTGGCCCTGCCAATGAGAAAGTGACATAATATAATAGCAAGGGTAAAACTTTAAATCAGCACAGATTCGTGACAAGAAATGAATGCTAAAACCATTTCAGGAAATTCAAAATGCTTCAATGAGGCAAGGACACAAATTACAAAAAGAAAACAAAAATTAAAAGTCTACGAAAACAAAAAATAGAATTCAGCTAATCGGTCAGTTTTACCAAGAGTCAGACTAGAGTGCTGTTAATCCTACAGTGCACAACACCATTGGATCATAGCATGCAGAGGACTAATACCGAAACAAGTTTTAACATATTTTCTGAACTACTTTCCTGTATATTTTGCTTTGTGCATTTTTAAAGCTTTAGGAAAAACAAATGTGCTGGATACGTCATTGTTGTTTGTCATTATCTGAAACAAGATTAAAAACCCCACAAAAAACAAAAATATCATGAAAAAATAGTTTTTTAATGACACTCATTCACTACTGTACACGGTGAATGTGAAGCCAGCAGGCTAAATTTTTAAAAACTATTTTGGAAAATCTAAATGTTAAAAAAATGAACAAGTAAACTTCTGAGTAGAACAGAACAGTGATATTTGAAAGTGACTGATTTTTAATGTGAAATATATAAGGCTTCTAATCTCCATGATGCTGCATAATAATAAATAAAGCACCTCATCAGTCATCCCCAGGAGAATTGTTGGTGTAGACAATAATTATGAGCCCTCATTTATTTAAAACAAAACAACAAACTTTACTGAGTGGCTACCTCCTGGAATTTAAAAAAAAAAAATTAAAAGGGGGAAAAAAAGAAAAACAAATGTGCCAGAAACTGCAGTTCCTCTAATGTCCACTTGAGGCTGACTCCAAAGTGAGTTCATTCTTATAGATTCCCATATTAAAAATATCCAGCAGAAATAAACATTTTCACATTATAGTGCATGAACTAAAAATGATTTTTGGGATGCGACTTGGCAGTAAATAGCAGGTGTCTATGTCTCTGCATTGTACTCATAGTTTATGAATGCAGCATGCTAACCGAGCTCACCAAAGTTGGTAACTAACCATTTCTGTTTAATTATAGTAACCTCCTCCACCCCCTGAACCCACCCACCCCCTCCCACCCAAAAAATATGAGAATGAGGCTATAAAATGCCCCCAAACAAATGGGCAAAGCCATCATGCCTCTCACAGTCTTTATATACAGTCTGTAACTGCCTTAATCATAGATTGTTTTGTTTTTTTCACCAGCTTCTCATGTGAAGGTTTACTGCATAAATTAAATAGTATTTATCATAGCAAACTCAACATCTTTGTGCATAGCACAAAAAAGCTAATTTGGAAGTTTTTGTGTCTTAATTATGTAAAACAGTAAACGTGGAAAGAGTTTCAGGCCACAAGATAAACAACCTAGAAAAAAATGTACACTTAATCATATAAAGTAGTTTATGTGAAATGGACAAAGATTCGGATAAAGGCAGGAGAGTGTGCAGGCAGTCCAACAGCGACAGACAGTAAAGTGCTTACATACAGAGAATAATAAATGAAGCTGTTTCCTCTGATTCTCACAGTCATTTACTGCATTGATTGTTTGTTGGCTGTATGGACAGCAGAGAGGCAGGCTATTGGCTCAGGTCATCACCTTATAAACACACTCAACGCCGCCTCAATACAGTCACACTGCATCTTTACCACGGATGGACGGAGGGATGGATTAATAATGAACACACACACAGACGGAGGCTAAGGGAGATCGACTGCTTTTAAGTGCTTATGATCACTATTAGCTGTGCACTCTTCAGATTTCTGTTGATTTATTTACTCATTTTTAATTGTCTCATCCCTGTTGCCTTTGCAGCAGATATCTAGATGTCATCTTCTCATATACCATTTACATCGGTCCAGTAATACTAGTGATCCTTTAAGTTACACATTCTCAAATCAATGTAAAATGATAACTTCAGACTCTCCATGCAACAAAAAGATCTGTTGTTGAAGGAACTGAAAGCTTGAATAGAGAATGAAATCATTGAGCCTGAGGGTGGCACTAGAGGTCACTGGGTCATTATAAATACAAGAAACATTAAATCTCTGGGGAATGTGATCAGCAAATTTCCCACCAGTTCAAACATTTCATTTTAACGTTTTCCGTTTAAAAGTAGGACTTGTGGTTTTCTTTAGGGGAACAGACTGAGAGATCTCATCTTTGAGCCAGGAGCAACAGGAAAAAAAGCAAGCTGCTTCTTCCTCTTAATGGACCCTTGTTTGGTTTACGTTTCAGCTCCATTTTTCTTATTTGATGTGCAGCCTTCCACTGTTGCTGTGAAAAAGTATTTTTAGGCCTCGATGTTAAAGCTGGCAGACAGAGCTGTAAGGCTTTTAAGCAGGTGTAAATCAGGTCTGTGTAATGTTTAACGCCCAGCAGGCTGTAATCATCACAGCTCCAGCTGACTGTGGATAAGAGCCTAATGAGTAGTTGCAAAAGCTTGTTTAAAACATTTCAAATCAAATTAAGTTATTTGTCTGAGCTGCAAGTGCACAACTCGATATCGTTTTCAGTTGCAAGGGTTCATTCTTATGAAAAGAGGCTGATACATCATCAGACTATAAATCGTAAATTAGCAAAAAAAAAAAAAAAAAAAATTTCAGTTCACATTTGAATCTGCAACTCCCTACCAGTGTCACGAGAGATGCTATCTTAAACGCCGAGATAAATTTCAATGTTGGATGAAATTTTGGAAGTGACAGTTCTAATAGGACAAATGGTAAATGGCCTGTATTTATATAGCGCTTTACATATCCAGTCATCCACCCATTCACGCACACATTCACGGTAAGCTACATTGTAGCCACAGCCACCCTGGGGCGCACTGACAGAGGCGAGGCTGCCGAACACTGGTGCCACCGGGCCCTCTGACCACCGCCAGTAGGCAACGGGTGAAGTGTCTTGCCCAAGGACACAACGACCGAGACTGTCCAAGCCGGGGCTCGAACCGGCAACCTTCCAATTACAAGGCGAACTCCCAACTCTTGAGCCACGATCGCCCCACAACTTATAATCTTCTAGATTTCATTAGAAATCTTATTCTCATCTATGTACAATTTATGTTTCTTTTTAAAGGGAACCCCGGCTATTAAGAGTTGTTTGCCTAAAATATGTACTGTGCTTTCAGTAACACATATGTGGTATTAAAATACGCCAAATGTTTTCCTTTTAAGCACATTTTATATAAAACCAATTTACCAGTAGGCCGCCATTTTTATTTACTTCTTAACTTACTTACTTACTAACTTTTTGTTACTTACTTCTCTGGGTAGTGACGTCATACGGTTGCACCGCATCCAGTTCACAGTTAACAGCACACTGGAAATGGCTTCTGTTCAACCTTTCTGTCATGGTCCTGGGTCAGTAACCCAGTGTTTTTGGTTGTTGTACTTTTACTTTTGATAGTTTTATGTATTATGACTGTTGTGTTTTGGTTTCCCAGGGTTTAGTTGTGTTCCCTCTGTTTGGTGTCATCCCTGCTGGTGTATCCCCTTTTGTGTAGTAAGGTCTCTGTGTTTAGTTCGCGTTTCTTAGTCTGTGTCTTTGCGTGTATGTGTTCCTGTTTTACTTTGAAGGTCCCTGTCTGATGTCAGTGCGTTCTGTTTACGTTCCCCTGCCTCGTCAGCTGTAATGTCTTCCAGGTGTGTTGCCCTCCTGTTTGCTGGTGTGTGCATTTATACACAGCAAAATCTCCAGTGTTAAATTAACACTGGAGAGTGTCTATATGGGTCCACACCTCTGAGTGTTAAATACAACACTGTTGAGTGTTAAATTAACACTTTTGACAGTGTTATATGTTTAAAAGTAACCTAGTCAGTTTTGAAGATTAACAAAGACTAACACTGAGCAGTGCTGATTTTCTAACACTGGAATATTTCTAACATTTTGAGTTATTTTCCAGTGTTAGAAAATCAGCACTGCTCAGTGTTAGTCTTTGTTAATCTTCAAAACTGACTAGGTTACTTTTAAACATATAACACTGTCAAAAGTGTTAATTTAACACTCAACAGTGTTGTATTTAACACTCAGAGGTGTGGACCCATATAGACACTCTCCAGTGTTAATTTAACACTGGAGATTTTGCTGTGTAGTATGTGTTACCTCGTCCTCGTGGCTGGTTCGTCTGCGTCTCTCCGTCCGTCATTCTGTGTATTTCCCTGTGCCTCCCTGCATCTCTGTTTCTGGTTAGTTTCTGTTAGTTTTTCCCAGTTTAGGTTTTCTTAGTTTCATGTTCACCCCCGCCATCTCTGTTGTATCCACATTTGGTTAATAAACTCACTTTCACCAGAGCTGCCGCATCTTGGGTCCTAAATAATCCACACACAGCTTGCCCCGGCAACCCGTGACACTTTCCAGTTTGAACCAGAGCAAACCGAGAGAGAATGAAAATAGTCTACCAGTACCTAGTTTAGATGAAGATGGAAACAATCCGTTGCACGAGGACGAGAGAGTGAGGGCAACCAACTGGTGTCTATGCGGCTACTGCTTGCCAATGGCAACAGCGACTGAGAGCATTTGTTGTAAAGAACCAAAACTTTTTTAAGCGGTATGTCTTAATCCACATGTTCTTTGGGCAGCCCTTGTTAGCCTCCATGGCCGGTATCTGGTCTTTTAAGTGATAACGTGATGAATCCTGCCTCCGGGCCCAAAGTAGTCTGCATTTAATGAGGCTGTTGTGTTTTTAATATGTTTAATGCTTTGTATCTTGTTCGATTTAATCTCAACAAGCCCCTAATAACAGTCAGTGATCAATGTCGACTTCTCACGGCTTTTATTACCGTTAATCATTTTAAAGCTCAGTTTTTAAACCCTTAAGATGTAACTACAGCCCAGCCCACGCAGAAGTATATTAATGACTAACTTCGTATTGTGGATGGATTAACTCGGTGGTTCTCCTGACTGACGTTTGGTCCGTTTACAGCATGCTGCCATGCGATTGCATTTGCCCCTAACCATTGGGAACCCTCACATGAACTTTTCTCGAGTGGAAAAAAGTCCTCCGTTCATTAGCGTTCGTCCTCCAGCTTTACTGTTTATGTTAACCAAAACTACAAAACGCCTAAATATCCCTAAAGATCAAACCATGACACAAAGAGTGGTTATTTCTAGTTTGAGTCTTTAGTTTTAGTTATCTATAATAACCTTGTTTACTATTACCTCATTTTTAACAGGATACGATTGTAATGGCAAATATACAAATTCAGATTTATTTTGAATTGGATTTACACTGAGCTATAAGATTATAATATATAATAAAAATAATTAAATAATTAAAACTAATAATTATTATATTTAACATTTTTCTGCCCTAGTTAAGTAAGGTTGGTTTCACTGCCAATTTGGAAAATGAGCTAAATTATTTGACTGGTAAAAGTAGATTTCAATACGTATATCAATCTATACAATTAAAATTTACAGTCAAGGTGTTATTACAGTAGCTACAATTACAGTTACTAAAAAGTTAGTTGTGTCTAATTCGTATCTGACATTTTTTCTTTTATGGATGAAAAAGATACATGTACTACCTCTAACTCTGAAGGGTGTCTGTTTTCAGATATATCAATACTATCCTGAATTAATGTCTCTGTTTTCAACTCTGATCATTTGTGTTTCCAGATCTACGATTCAGAGGGAACGTTACAGCACTTCATCGATGGTAATGATCCCAGTAAATCCAGCTGGATGAGGTATATTCGCTGTGCGAGACACTGTGGGGAGCAGAACATGATGGTTGTACAGTACAGGTAGGTGCAAGTCTTACATGTTATTTGTATTCATTTTTCACAGTGTAGATTCAAAGCACACAATGAACAGTTACTTATACTGTTGCATGTTTATATTGAGTAACTTAAAACAAAGGCAAGTTTTTTAGACTGGTTCTGTATAAAATTTGATTTGGATTTCCTTTAAAAATGTAAATAGAATTTTCCCAGAAATATTACAAAAAGACACCTAATCACGGAATATATTTTACTATGCATACACCAAAAGGTGTCACCAAGACGTGGTGCTTTTTTCAGAAAAAAACCCACCTTTAATTATTGGGTTGGACTGAGATTCTACTCTGTCTGTGACCTTTTGTTTTAAGACGAATCTCACTAACACCTGTTAGTGAGTTATAAGCACAAACCTTAGTTCAACTTATTCTATAATAAATGTCAAGGTAAGGTAAATATGTATAAACTTGTATAAATGATAAGTTATGCTTAGCTAAAATGATTGGACATTCTTTGCATTTATAGTGCTACTGTCACGATTTACCATAAACAAAAACAATATACATGCACAAACAAAAAGCTGAACAATGTCTAGTGTATTTTCTCTATTTTTTAAATCTGATTCAGCGCGGTGGCACAGTGATTAGCACCGTTGCCTCAAAGCAAGAAAGTTCTGAGGTCAGTTCCAACATCACGCCGGGGCCTTTCTGTGTGGAGCATGCATGTTCTCCCTGTGTTTGCGTGGGTTCTCTCCGGATACTCCGGCTTCCTCCCAAAGACACGCAGTCAGTGGGGTTAGGTCAATTGGAGACTCATAGGTATGAATGTGGGTGTGAGTGTGAATGGTTGTCTGTTTCTATGTGTTAGCTCAGCGGTCCCCAACCCCGAGGCCATGCACCAGTATCAGTCCATGAGTCGTTTGGTACCGGGCCGCGAGTGTTGAGGTCCAGGTGTGAAATTTATGGTTTACAGGTTTTTTTTGTTTTATCATTAATATTCATTGTTTTTATCGTTACCTCAGTTTCCCTGTGTCTTTTCCTGTGTGTTATGAATACATTTTATTTATTTATTTTTGGTACCGGTACTTGTTTTATTTTGTTGTATTTATCTGCGACACCTTAAAGGCCGGTCCATAAAAATATTGTTGAACATAAACCGGTCCGTGGTGCAAAAAAGGTTGGGGACCGCAGTGTTAGCCTGTCCAGGGTGTAACCTGCCTTTCCCCCTAAGACAGCTGGGATAGGCTCAAGCCCTCACCCCATGACCCTGACAAGGATAATGGATGGTTGGAGTTCTTTGTTATATTTTCATAGATTGCTTCACCAGCTAAATTTCAAAATAGATCTAAATAATGTAATACTAATACTGATACGACTACTAACAACAGCAGTTTGGATTTCTTGAAACGCACTATGTATTAGCTCCCTTCCTTATCTCTTAGCTTTTTGCATATTTAGCACAATGTAAATTTATCTTTATAAACAAAAAAGAAAAAGAAAATAGTCAAAGGCCAAATTTCTCAATGAACAGGTCACGGGAGCATGTTTCAGGGAGTGGGCAGCACTAAAGGCTTTGCCCCAAAAGACCTGTCTTATGTATGGGATGGAGAATGGGTGACTTAGTTAAAATCTTAGAGTCTAAGATGCAGTGTAGGGGAGATCCAGTAAGTACTGGGGAGCAGGGGTGTGTCAGGATTTGTAGAAGAGGAGAAGGATTTTGTAGGAGATACAGAAGACCAGGAGACTTTGTAGTTACATTTTGTAGGTTGTTAGGACTTGCTGTGGGTAACAATTCTGACAGCTGTGTCCTGAACATAGAACATGTCCAGGGCTTTGCATTGCAGCAGTCCAGGCAGGAGTTAATGAAGACATGAATGAGAGTTTCAGCTGCAAAGTTCAGATTCAGAGCCACATATAGTATCATGATAGGGCATGTTTTAGTCTAATGTAGACTAAGATTGGGTGTGCTGGTTTTGATGATTGGTTTAGTTGATTCCTTGTCTTTGCCAGCAGTGCAGTATTTAAAATGATCTACACCAAAATGGACACAAGCGTATTGCCCTGAAATTAGGTTTCACATCACTACAGCCAAACCTTTGGTTCAGCGAAGACAATAAACCACAAATTTCTTCATGTGGTTTTTAACTTTATCTACTGGTAATGTCTGAGGTTTTCACTCCTTTTCATTTATTCATGTATTTTAGCATGTATATATTAATTTATTAAAGTCAACAGAAATTTCCTTAATAATATGTACAATGTAATTATTTATATCCTAGTGTTTTCTAGCTGCAGGAGTTGTTGGTTTCTTTTAGTTGTAGAAAACTAAGGTTAAACTTTTGCATATACTTTTTTATTTCTCCATTTTTGATACATCTCTATCCATCTTTCTTTTTCTTGTCCAGTAGAGTAGAGATCTAAGAGAATTAAGCTTTTGGGTTTTTTCTTCTCTTTCCCAATTTTTAGAGATGAAAATTGATTACGAAATGGCAAGCTTTATGCACTAGCATTACATTAAAAAAAACACAACCACAGTTGAATTAGTATGGTGCCATTTTTTATTCTGTTTACAGGGAATCTATCATTTACATTTTTTTTTTCACAATGACTGTCTTGCAGTTGTTTCTAATCAAACCCCATACCGTGCGATTCAAATGCAGGAGTGCAGATGAGACATCCCTTTGAACTTATTATGAAAAACCTGCTGATAATCGTAAATACTAGGTAAAAAAAACCCCAAACATTTTCACACTTTACACAGAGATGTAATGACATCGGTATATTGTAATATACCAATGAATTTCAGGTTACGGGTTTGTAATTTGAACTTCACCTAAGAATAAAAGTGCACTTGGTTTATTATTAAACTTCTGCTAAGTGTATATAATGAAAATGGAGAAAAAAAGAAATAGGATTTTACAAAGATCTCTTAGAACACCTTGCCTCTTTACATGTAACATGTTTAAAACAATAGAATGCTCATTTAGCTATACTGTCTGAAGTTCAGCACTTGCTTCTAAGGTATGCTTCAAATGTATTATGATGCAGTAGCAACTGGAAAATTGTTAAGACAGTTCTGCTATACACTGGCACACTATACATCAAGGATTCGAGCTAGAATAGCAAGAAATATGTACATTCTTTCCTTAGAAAATAATTTTTGTATTATTACAAGATGCAAATAATAAAGTTTCTGATGAATGACCATATGGTCTGGTGTGGTTTGGTATCTTTGATGCAGCTGGCCTTAGCTGCACTAAGCTAATAATTGTTTGGACACTGTCACTATCAGTCTCAGCAAAACTGATTTCAAATAATTTGGGCATCTTTGCAAGATTCCTCCTATGCCTGACATTATAAAATCTACAACTATTATAATGGAAGCGTATTACTTCTTATTTTGAAGCAATAACAGTATGACATTCCTGAAGGTGTCGGCAATTAATTTTCCCAAGGGGCCACATAAGAAACAGGTTATCTTTGTGGACAGCTGCCTCAGAAAGTATTAACTCATAAAATAACTCAGTTGTCTTTATCAACTGCCAAGGCTTATTGGAGGTAAGTCTTGTCACTTGGCAACCATCTTGTTATTACCTCCAGGATGTCATTTTTAAAATTCTTGTCCAAATTAATGGAGAGAAAGTTATAACTTTAATGGTAGTTGAATACATAGAGAATTAACCATTTTAATCTTTCTCAAAATGAGAAAAAATGAAAATATTACATTGACAATTTATAGGGAAATATCAAACTAAAACACATTTGCTCCCATTTAAAATCTGCTGTCAGAAAATGTTTTATAAAACTTTACAAAATTGTTGTTCTCCGGCTTTCTCCACATGTTCCTGGATCCACTTATCTATTTCGTCCTCATGTTGTTTCTGCAGTTCATCAATTTGTTTTACGGCTTGACAAGAATGTTTAAGCTCATTTTTTTCTTTTTCTTGTCGCTTATTCATTTGATTGTAGTCCTTCTTATTTTCCTTTTTTCGGCACAGCTGTTGAATCATGAAGCCATTGGTTTTTTGTTGTTTTAGCTTCATATTTTCAATTTCTCTTTCTTTTGTAGCTACCACAACTGCAAAGTCAGCTGTTAATCTCTGTTTGAATTCATTAAACTCTGCTTGTTTTCTGGCTTCCTCTTGATTTTTCTTCATCATTTCCTCCACTTGCTTTTGAAAGTTTTCATGTAATTCTTGCCATTCTTTTTCCTCCTGTTCTTTTCGGATTTGATATTCTTTCTTTTCCTGTTCATATTCTTCTCTGAGCCTTTTCAGTCGTGTTTGCTCCTTCAATCTGTGTTGGCCATCTTGAAGTCGTTTCTTCTGCCACTCTTTTGGTTCTTTTCCCCAAACTTCACTTTCTTTTCTGATGTTCTCTGAATTTTGTATCAAATCTTGGCCCGTAATTGTCTTTTCTTTTGATTCAGATTGAATTTTCTTCCCCTTTTGTTTCCACGGGTGTTGCTGAATTTCTTCCCTCTGTTTCCTCTCTTTTTCCTCTTCTGCTCTCTTTTCCTCCATCCTTTTCTTCTCCTCTTCCTCTTTCTTAATGAGTTCTTCCTTCTCTTGCAATGCTTTTTCTCTTGCAGCTCTTTCTTGTTGAATTTTTAGCTGCGCCTCTTGGAGTTTCTTTTCATGTTCTTTCTCAAGGTCCTTCTTCTGTCTTTTTATCTCTTCTTCTTTCTTCTTCATAATCTTCTGCATTTCCTTCTGAATTGCTGCCTCTGCCTCTTTGAACATTTCTGAGGTGTAGTAGCCGCCACCATTTTTCTTCACCATTGACTCAATCTTGGCGAGCAGCTGACTGACTTGAGAGCGGTTACTTGGATCATTGTTATTGAACACATGGTATCGTCCTCCACAATCAGCTGTCAGTTTTTTAAGGAATCCTTTGCTGTCTTCTTCTATATAACTCTCAACTGTTTGATTTTTTAGGTCATCTCCTCTGGTGAATAAGATAATGATGAAGTCATTTGAATTCTTGCCAAAAGCACCTTTGATGAGCTCCACAGTTTTTCTTTCCTCCTCCGTAAAGCGACCAATCTGCAAGACAAGTAAGAACGCATGAGGTCCAGGAGCCATCATTGTGAGACATTTCCTGAGTTCCTGTTTAATTTTATCATTGGACAGCTTCGTGTCATATAAACCAGGTGTGTCCACCACAGCAACAGAGCGCCCATCAATCTCTCCTGTTACTTTTTTGCAATCCACGGTCACTGATTCCGCACTGGGTTTCGAATGGAAGTGTTCTTTTCCCAAAATAGTGTTTCCAGTGGCACTCTTTCCACTTCCAGTTTTCCCAATCATCACAATCCTGAGACAGTCCTGGCTCTTTTTTTCAAATCTTGACTCTCCCATTTTGGATTTATCTCCTGCGCTTTTTTGCATGAAAGGGTTTTCAATAATTTCTTTTTTGAAGCCTTTAAATGGTGTTTTCATCTCTTCCACAGCATCCAATAACTGAGGGATCTGCTGTCTGTCCTTGATGTTGAGGATAACATATCGGCCACTGAAACTCTCGCAGAGCTCTTTGATCTCTGTGTTCATTTTTAAAAAGTGAACAATACCTGGGTGTGTAGGATCGGTCTCCACAGTAAAAAGAACCATTGTAAAGTCCTTGACTTTAGAGCTCATTATTTGTTTGAAGGTCTCCACCTCACTCTTGTCTTCATCAGTAAGGTGATCCAAGGGTTGAACTAGGATGAAAGCGTGGACACCCTCAGGATCACAGAGAGAAACTGTCTTGATTGCTTCACTAACTGCTTCCTCCTGAGATTTTCCATGGAGAGCAGGCAGTTCCACTACTGAAACCAGTCGACCACACACCTTTGCCTCATTTTTATCACACGCTGATGAATTAGATTCTATTTTTTTGTCTCCCAAAATGGCACTGGCAGTTGATGCCTTCCCAACTCTAAACCTCCCACACAGTACCAAATTCATAGGTTTCAGATTTGGAATTTTAGGTCTCTCACAAATTACTAACTTCACAGGAGGCTTTGGTTTCTCAGATTCTTCAATCCCATCTTCCCATTTCCCAAATAGTGCTAAATTTTTTGATTTTGGCATTTCAGGTATTTCAAGGTGCTCTGCGCTTTCAGAAAAATTTAGATGTCCTCCTCTGTTGGCAGTCACAATTTGACTGATCTTTTCCATCAGTATTTCAAAATCAAAGTCAATGTTTTTTTTGTCAAAGTTGAATTTATGTTGTCTTTGTCCGCAGTCCTGGATAAATTGATCGACTGCCACATTCTTTTCTTCATCCTTTTGTGTTATGATGACCATTGAATATTTAAGCGCATCTGGACCAAACAAACTCAAGATGAACTTCAGTGTTTGTCTGTCTTCCTTTGTGAAATCTGAAGGTTTCACTAACAGCAGCAGGACATTTGGCCCAGGGTGACAACGTGCCACACACATCTTCATCTCATGTCTGACTTTTTCCACAGGAAGACTGAAGATGTCTGAGGTTTTCACCACTGTTGTGGGCATTTTTCCCCATTGTCCTTGAGCAATGGATTTCTTTAATATTTTTAGAGGATGAGAATCTCTTTTACCAGTGATCAAGTTACTTAAAGTTGCCTTTTCATGTTGGTTTTTTCCAAATATCACAATCCTGAGTTCGGATGCTGAAGTGGACACAAGAAACATTATGATTAAACACTGTTACAAATAAATTTTCTTTTATTAATTTTTTTTTAAATCATTGTTTAAATTGAAATAGACTTCAGAGCGCTAAACAAATATTTTCAAGTTCATATTCATGGTGGATCACTCTCTGAAAAATATTCAGTTAATTTGTCACAAAAAAATTTAGCAGCTGCTGTAAAACTCAAAAAGGAGCATTTTAGGTATTATTTTATTTATGACTAATATGAATAAATTTGAATAAGTTTCTTTAACTTAAAAAACAAACAACCCCAAAAATATATATATTTTGTGCACTTACCAGACCTATATGCTGATCCTGCCATGATTTTATTTTGTTCAGTTCAGCAGCAGAATATGCAGATGTCTGTTGAATTTTAGGGAAGGAAAAAAAAAAGAAAAGTTATAACACTGAAACACAAATGTGTCCACTGCATTTTATCAAATCCAAAGTCAATGCAGCCTTCTACCAGGAGATTTTAGAGACGTTTGTGTCATCTGCTGACAAGCTCAGATTCGGATTTCCTTTTCCAGCAGGGCTTAGGACTTTCTCACAGGGCTAAAACTACTATCAAACAACACATTTCAAATATCCCACATGTGGGTCAAATAAACTAATAAAGTTTATCTTATCTTAAATAATCGCTGACCATGTTATTGCTGTGTTTGATTTTCCAGAACAGTCACTTGAAATGAAACTAAGAGAGAATGTGTAAGGGTATTGACAAGAGGAAGATGAGGAATACCTGACCTGAAAATACATATATACACACACACATATATATGTATATAGTTAGCGGCCAACTAGAGGCCAACTCCAAGCCCATAGCACAAGCTGCCATCAAGTGCGGGATCTACCAAGGAGATGCTCTGTCCCCACTGCTGTTCTGCATAGGCCTGAATCCCCTCAGTGCGATCATTGACAAGACTGGCTACGGATACCAACTACAGAATGGAGCAATTGTCAGCCACCTCCTGTACATGGATGACATCAAGCTGTATGCCAAGAGTGAACGAGACATTGATTCACGGATCCACACCACCAGGATATACAGCAATGATATCGGAATGTCATTAGGACTGGAGAAATGTAGTCTGATGATAACAAAGAGAGGGGAGGTAGTCATAACTGAGAGGATCCAACTACCAGAAGGCAACATTGCAGACATATAGGACAGCTACAAGTACCTGGGGATTCCACAGGCAAATGGGAACCATGAAGAGGTCGCTAGGAAAGCTGCAAAGACCAAGTACCTGCACAGGGCCAGGCAAGTCCTGAGAAGTCAGCTGAATGGTAAGAACAAGATCTGGGCTAGCAATACCTACGCACTGCCCGTGATCAGGTACCTGGCTGGGATAATAAGCTGGCCAAAGGAGGAGATAGAAGCAACTGACATCAAGACAAGGAAGCTCCTGACCATGCATGGAGGGTTTCACCCCAAGTCCGGCACCCTGAGGCTGTATGCTAAGCAGAAGGAAGGGGGCCGGGGAGTGGTGAGTGTCAGCACCACAGTCCAGGATGAGACAAGAAACATTCACGAATACATCAGCAAGATGGCCCCAACCGACCGCGTGCTCACTGAATACCTCAGGCAGCAGAAAACCAAGAATGAGGAAGAAGGGGAGGCACCATCATGAAAGGACAGGCCCCTGCATGGCAATGTTCCCTCTAAGCTGCGTGCGTGCGCAATTGCGCACAGCTGGCACGGTCTCTGCACACAGAAAATCTGCGTTGCGCACAAAAAAAATCTAACCTGAATTGAAATTCAAATGAATACTTTAAATATTCTGTTTTGCAGTGTTAGTCAGTAAGTGACTGGCTGCTCCCGTATGGGATTAGAATGATGCAACCTTATCCCATAGTCCAGCCAATAATGCGATTCACATTCGTATATACGCAGCTAATCAACGTCGTTGACAGGCTATGACAGCGTCCTTATGTGCCGACACCGGTGTTTTAACTAGCAAAGCCGCATGGCTGATGTGGAGTGAATCCACGTTAATGACAACGTGTACAACCATTGGAGATGTGAGCAGGACAGACGGAACAATTGACGGAAAAAGTGTGGACTTCATACCAGTTTTTAAATTGTGTTGATAGGCCACGTAAAACCAGGGTTGTGATAAAAATATCTGCAATGTTTGGTTTTCTTCCTGAATACTGTCGTTGTTTATATTTACTGAGGGAAGAAACGATAAAAATGGTATTTTATAAGGAAAACGCTCGAAAGCACTCTCCACCTGTGAGCAAAAACAAAACCAAAAAAACCCCACCCTTTCCTATTGGTCGAAAAATGTACCATGTCAACCAATCAAAAAAGGATATGGCAACAGGGCATTTAGTTGTTTAGGAAAGGGGGAAGTTTTAGGAGTGACGGCGGTGTTTTGAGATGTGAGAGATTTTCGACGTTTAGCGCAAATCTTGTGTAGTTAGTGTGTAGTCTAGTCAATAGTTTTGTTGTGTGTGTCAGAACAATGAGGCAACTGCTGAATGGTACAGGTGTTACAGCAGTGATACATCTCCTGTTGTCAGGCCTGCAGGTATCAGGCTGGTGTTCTCCTTTATCTCATAGTGGACAGAAATTATTTTTTGGAGTGGCACAAATAATTTGTGTGGCATCAAATTTGATGCAGAACAGCTGATTGTTCTGTAAATAGTTTGAAATTTTATTTTAAAAAACGCCTTGGCTGCATTTTTAAATAAACAGCTGCAAAAAACTTTGTTTGCATAACTCAGTTACTTTTTTGAAGAAGTAACTATGTAATTAATTGCCCAACATTGGTCATTATTTACTGTATTTTGCAGACAGAGAGTTACAGGACTCTCTCCCAGACCACAGACTCATACTCCTAAAACAAGTCAGAGCTTTATTAAAAAAAAAAAAAAAAAAAAAAAGTTGTGTTTTCAAAATTGGAGTTCAAGTTATTTTTACTTCCAATAGTGTTAACATACTACACAGGTCATGAGCAAGATTTTTTTTTTTAATTTTCATTGTAAGTGGGCTAAAGCACTTAATTAAAAGTACAGGGTGGGCCATTTATATGGATATACCATAATAACATGGGAATGGTTGGTGATATTAAAGTCCTGTTTGTGGCACATTAGTATTTGTGAGGGGGCGAATTCCTCAAGATGGGTGGTGACCATGGTGGCCATTTAGAAGTCGGCCATCTTGGATACAACTTTTTTTTTTTTTCAATAGGAAGAGGGCCATGTGACACATCAAACTTATTGGTAATGTCACAAGAAAAACAATGGTGTGCTTGATTTTAACGTAACTTTGAGGAGTTTGAGGAGTTAACCATCTTGAGGAGTTTGCCCCCTCACATTTACTAATGTGCCACAAACAGGACTTTGATATCACCAAACATTACCATGTTATTATGGTGTATCAATATAAATGGCCCACCCTGTAGTCTAACATAAATGTAAATGCTGTAATTTGATTATTTTAATAAACCATGTAACTTGGATGGATTCAGTGCTGGCGTGATGTCTACTGTTGCTCACAGTGCTGGCCTAGATCGTTCCTGTCTACATCGCCTTCAACTGGTGCAGAACGCTGCCGCTCGCCTGTTGACCGGTTCAAAAAAAAGAGACCACATCACTCCGGTTCTCTGCTCTCTCCACTGGCTCCCAGTTGCCTTTAGGATTGATTTTAAAATCTTACTGCTGGCTTTTAAGGTTTTAAATGGCACTGCACCTTCTTACCTGTCAGAACTCCTTAGTACTTATCGCCCCAGGAGATCTTTGAGGTCAGCCGATCTGATGCTTTTAGATGTTCCCAGGTATAAATTAAAGACAAAGGGAGAGAGGGCGTTTGCTGTGGCTGCACCCAGACTGTGGAACAGTTTACCTCCTCACGTCAGATTCTCCAAAAGCCTAGAAACTTTTAAAACTGCTCTTAAAACTCACCTCTTTTCATTGGCTTTTAGAAAGGTTTAATTTATTTGTTTATTTATTTTTTATTTGATCAGCGAGGTGTTTTACGAAATTGTGTTCTATTGTATTTTTATCTGTATTTACTGTACAGCACTTTGGTCAGCCTTGGTTGTTTTTAAATGTGCTCTATAAATAAACTTGACTTGACTTGACTTGACAGTGGTCCAAGGGACCGCTCAGGGAGTTTGTGTGTTCGCTCAGACACATGAAAAATTAGAGGGAACATTGCTGCATGGTATATACCACCGGCAGATAGTGGAGGTAGCTGATATCCAGAAATCCTACCAGTGGCTGGACAAAGCTGGACTGAAAGACAGCACAGAGGCATTTATCATGGCAGCACAGGAACAAGCTCTGAGAGGCTGGGGTCTATCACACCAGGCAAGACCCCAGGTGCAGGCTATGTAAAGACACCCATGAGACAATCCAGCAGCTGGGTGTAAAATGCTAGCAGGCAAGCCATGCATGGAACGCCATGACCAAGTGGCCGGTATAGTATACAGAAACATCTGTGCCGAATATGGCCAGGAAGTCCTGAGGTTAAATTGGAGACGCCCCCTAGGGTGGTGGAGAATGACCGAGCTAAGATCCTGTGGGACTTCCAGATACAGACGGACAAAATGGTGGTGGCTAACCAACCGGACATAGTGGTGGTAGACAAACAGAAGAAGATGGCCGTAGTGATCGATGTAGCGGTTCCGAATGACAGCAACATCAGGAAGAAGGAACACGAGAAGCTCGAGAAATACCAAGGGCTCAGAGAAGAGCTTGAGAGGATGTGGAGGGTGAAGGTAACGGTGGTCCCCGTGGTAATCGGAGCACTAGGTGCGGTGACTCCCAAACTAGGCGAGTGGCTCCAACAGATTCCAGGAACAACATTGGAAATCTCTGTCCAGAAGAGCGCAGTCCTAGGAACAGCTAAGATACTGCGCAGGACCCTCAAGCTTCCAGGCCTCTGGTAGAGGACCAGAGCTTGAAGGACAGACTAGCTGGAGGGGCGAGCGGGGAGGGTTTTTAAAAAAAAAAAAATCCTATTATTGTATTTGGTCTCAATAGTAGGTCCAAAGAGATGGTGATGAAGCTTGCAAGAACAAAATAAAACAAAATCAGAGAGATATCAAAAACTTTGAAAGTGACCAAATTAACAATCTTAAAAAGAAGGAATGTAGAAAATTGCTTGAATACAAGACAGGAAACAGAAAAAAATTCAAATTAACCAATCAAAACTTCATAGATAGATCAGCTGACATATAACAGGTTATATAACTGGTTAAGTCACACCCAAGTAAATACTGGACTAGATCATTAATGATGAGGACGGGGGGTGGAGACATAATCCCCACCTGTCTCAAAATAACAGATGCGTGAAATACATAAAAAGAATACTGTGAATATACAAAAAAAAGGGACAAAGGGCAGTATCTGATAATAAAAGGAAGTATGTCTAGCAGTTGAATTAAAAAACAAGAGGACATCATCACATGGGAACACATTTGTTAAAAGGTCCTAATTTATGTCTCTAAAATGTAAAATCTCTAAAAAGTAGACTTAAAATGTAGACTTAAGAAAAGATGTCTAGAATGCTACTCCTTCTTTTGCTGAAAAAATAAATAAAATTAATTAAATAAACATTACCCATGCGTGAATAATTTAACTGATAAAATTAGAATAAAAACATAAAAAATAAAAAAGGTTCAGTTCACAAAAACTCATTGATTCGAAAAATCCTCATTCATACCTCTGGGGTGCAGACTCTATATCCAAAATATCCAAAATGCTTCTCTTTTTTTCCGGATAAAATTAATATTACCACCTCTGTGGTTTAGTTTAATGGCTTCAATGCCTAAAAACATAATGGTGAATTTGGATGTTTATCATTGAAGTGTCTTGCAACAGGGCTGGTTCTCTAACTCATATACATATAATACTGACAATTATGCTTTTTTTTTGCCTTTACCAGGGATGAACCACTGGTCACTATGTGACAGTGAGAGAACATTTTTTCTTACTCACACAAAGTTACAAATTGTGCCATAAATTGAACTTTTTTCTAAGTGCTATTTATTTGCGTAAGATGGATAAATTCTTTCAAAATGAATTCAAAACGATTCTATTACACCTCCAACAGATGTGTTCTTAAAAAAAACCAACCAATTTGTTAGATTTAAATGTTAACAAAATATAAACACCAGCCCTTATTTGTTACTATTATACTTGCTTTTTGATCGTAATAAATTTAATTTATAGCCTTCTGAGACCCAACCTATTTATTTATGTCTTCTGCAGCGGACAAATAATTTACCAAAAACGTTAAAGTGTAAGATATGGTTTTCCCCTCACTTCTCATGTGGATTTTAATATTTCTTATGTTAATGCACTATGTATTATGCATTGTCTCAGTCACTGAATACTATTTAATTCTCAGTTCAGTCATATTGTATAAGCATTGGATCTGTTGCATATAGTGCTAAATGTTCTTTGTTAGGTGTACTCACCAGATCTGTGAGAACGTCTTGCTTGGAGCTCTTAAAAGAATTTTCTGTCAGCTAGTTTCGGTTGAATTGGAAATGAAACTGTGTCTGTACAAATATCCTGCCTCTTAACTATTCAAGAAGGTTGTCTAAGGTGATCTAATCTCAGTGTTTGTTTTTTTTTACTAAAATCCAAAATCTTTTAAGATAAAATAAAAATCCTTTCATTGAATAGTATCACAGTAATACACAGCAGTTAGAAAAAATAATTTTCCATTTATAAATATTTTAAAATGGAAATTCATAATTACAGCATCAACAACAATAAAAGGATTCTCTGCTAATTCTTGAATGTCTGTATTTTAAAAATGTTTAATAAATGAAAATGGACTTAATAATATATTCAGTATAATCTTAAATGATTGACTGAGCCCATTACCCCATCAGGAAAATGTTTACAAAGGTCAGGCTCAAGGGCTGGTGTTTTTCGTTTAAGTTTTAGCTCACATTATTCATTTCATGTAGTAAATTACTTGCAGACGACTTGCAGATTTTGCACAACAGGATGTTCACTTACCACAGGATATTCTATCTATCAAAAGTATCACAATATGTTGACAGACTGTGGAGTGGCTTTCTACTGTGGCAACTCATTGGCATTTCTGAGTTTTTTTGTTTTTGATTGTTTGATGTTTGCACCCAAGTTTAAGTGGGCTCTGTTAGGGCAAAATAGCCATCATTACTAGTTTGCTCTCTCAACACTTAAAAATGCTTATCACATTACACATTACAGTAATTTATTCAAAAAAAGTCAGCAGTAAAAATACCAGTTAACCATTCATTTACCTTTAAACTTCATTTACAATAGAGAAACAACCAAATCTGTATTTAGCCAACACATCATAGATGATTTTTTTTTTTTTTAAAGAATTTTGAAGTGCTGCCTTGCAGTGTAACTCTCCCTACCATGTCAGTTTCACTATTCTAGCTTTGTAGTGGATCTCATGGTCTGCCACTTTAAGAGCGGTAGTCTGTGACTTTATGTTTGACAAAGTGCATGTCAGGATGCTGCAAGAGAGATGATCCAAATCTGGGGTGTTGAAAATTCAGGATACAAACTTAAAAAAAAAAAGAGAGAGAGAAACAAAAAATGCTGCTCCAAATTGGCAGGATAATCTGCAATTTCCACATGGAAAAAACAAACAGAGAAAACAAATGGCTAACTTGGGCAATGATGTAGACCTGACTTTGTTCACTGTGAAACAGGTGGGGAAAAAGACACGGGCAAAAGTAATCAACACAAGTGAAGATACTAAGAATGACAAGAAGTAAAAACCAGACAGGATAAGAAAAGCTAACACAGTAAACAGGAAATGGCCAATAGACATATGCTAGACACAAAAAAATGTTAACAGGGACAGTAAACACAGAAATATGAATGCTGGGAAAATTATGACAAAAGAAACAAAACATGATGCACTTTCATCCTTTCTGCCATCGTCAGTGATTAAAAGAGAAATTAGCCAAATTCAGAGCATCAGAAGGCTCATAAAAAATGTATTGCCTAAACATTGACTCAGAATTCTTTGCAAAGTTGAGTTGTAGAGCTTGTTCTTGCAGTTATATTGTAGCAGCGTACCAGTATCTGCTGGTACACAAAAAAGATGGGCTATTTACTTCTCTCTTCCACAGGCAAAACACTGTATAGTATTCTCTTTACTGTATATGTTAAAACTCTAGACAGTAGTTAGTATTGTTTAATCTACATATAATCCAAAACAAGCACTTGGGAAGTTACATTACAATCTGGATCACTTTTTCTGCATAGAAGTCAAAGGTCTGATGTTGAATACAGCCTAGAGCTTCCATTAACGTGAGAGTTTTTGCACACCAAGATATTCGCTTACCACAGGATGTTCTATATATCAAGACTATCAGAATATGTTGACAGAGTGCGGTTACATGTGGGTGGCTGCTACTGGCAACTACCAGTGACAAGGATCAGGTACAAACTGAGTCTTAAGCAGAGAGTGTGCAGCATTGTTTGATTTGTGCACCCAAGTTCAATGGGCTATTTAGGGGAATGACTGGTCCCTCTTTTCTTGGTCTCTTAACATGTAAAGTATACTTATCCCATGTTACATGAGCTTTTTTTAAAAATTTATTTATTTTTTAAGAGCGAAATAGGCAAACGGTAATAGAAATAGCATATTAATCATTTATCTTTTCTGTGTGGAGTTTGCATGTTCTCTGCAAGTCTGCGTAGGCTTTCTCCAGGTACTCGAGCTTCCTCCCACAGCCCAAAGGTATGGATGGATTTAGGTTAACTGGTGACTGCCCATAGCTGTGAACGTGGAGCATGAATGGTTATCAGTCTCTGTTTCATCCCTGCATTGGTAGGGCAAGATGTCCAGGGTGTGCTGTAAAATGGTAGCAGATTAGTGAATTATAAGCAGTCTATTACTGCTGATAAACTGTCAGTATGTGGCAGTTCCCGTTTCAGTGATTGTGTGTTATACAGTGCATGACTGTCCATTTAATAACATTATTGAACATTAATACAAAACATCAATAAAATGCTTAGGAACATATGGTCAGAAACACAGTCTAAGAGATTTGCAATCCTGAGTGAAAAAAAAACCTGTTACTTGTAGTGCAAGCCCTGAGACACTAGTACCATTTCCAAATTGGCAGGGGTTCAAACTGTCTTTTGCTAGGGTGAGTGAGGTCATGGGTGTTGTTATGTGCATGCTGGATACAGCATTTTATGTAGATGTCTGTCACAACTGTTTTCACTGGATAGAGTCTGATATCCAAGATGTTATAATGCTTTGTATAATACAGTAAATTGACAAGAGAGACAGCTGGCCTTTTTAACCTGCTCAATAAGTGGAGGGATTGCTGGGCCTTTATCTAACAGGAATTAAATAAAGACCACGTCAGGTCTTCAACAATTTATGAAGAAACTTAAAACGTGTTACCTCCTCAACATCAGAACCTTTGATAAAGATAGAGTTGTCTTTGTTAGACCTCCTGTAGTCCACTATCATCTCTTTGAGTTTAATCAATCAAGGCTTAACAAGCATTTGTCTTGTGAAGCACTTAGATCCCATAGCTGTCATCTTCTCCACAGTGTGCAACACCTCAGAGACCTGCTGCTTGTCTTTGATGTTGAAGATGATGTTTCGTCCTCCACACTTCTGACAGAGCTCCTGGATGTTTCTGTTTTCACTAACAAAGTTGACAACAACTGGATCTGTGGGATCTGTTTCCACTGCAAAAAGAATCATGGTGAAGTCGATGACCTGAGATCCAAATTCATTCTGGATGATCTCTAACTCTCGCTTGTTTTCGTCACTGAGGGGTCCCACAGGAAGGACCAGGATAAAGGCATGGACACCTTCGGGATTCCAGAGAGAAACACATTGTTTTTTGCAGCTCTTTATTGCCTCAGGAGATTTTCCATACAAAGCAGGCATCTCTACCAGGGACACTAAACGTCCACACACCTGTGTCTCCTTCTTAACACATTTTGAGGAGGCAGCAGGTTTACCAAACTGGTGTTTTCCTACAATGGCATTGGCTGCTGAACTCTTCAGAACTTCATATGTCCCACACAATACCAGGTTAAGAGGCGGTTTAAAAGTTGTGGTGTCAGCTTCTTCACCTCTGTTTAGATAGCCTCCTCTGTTTTCATTCACTATGCTCTCCATCTTTTCCATGAGTTCTTGAAGATCCTTTTCTGGCAGATCTTTTTTGTCAAAGTTGATTCTCTGCTGCCTTTGTCTACAGTCCTGTATGAGTCGATCCACAGCTGAAGTTTTTTTCTCCTCACTATGTGTCAAAATGACCAGTGCATATTTAAAAGCATCTTGACAAAAGAATCTTAGGATGAGCTTTAGTTTTTGTCTGTCTTCTTCACTGAATTCAGAAGGCTTTATCAACAGGAGGAGAACATTTGGTCCAGGGGGGCAAAGAGCCACACACTTCTTCATTTCATGCTTCACCTTCTCTCCAGCTAAACTGAAGACATCTGAAGTTTTCACTATTGTTAGGCGTGTTTTCCTATACTGTCCTTGAGTGACTGTAGTGGATGGGGACACCTTTTGCAGAAGATCCCCAGTCAGATCTTTTTTCCCAGTGATGAAGTTGGTTAGAATTGATTTTTTACTTTGAGTCTTTCCAAAAACCAGAATCCGAAGTTCATATGCTGTAAATCAACAAAAGAATTATTACATGTTTTCCAGCACATACATACATATTTATATCTTTTATTTCTTTTATTCTTTTTTAACTTTAATGTTTTTTTAATTATTTGTAAAAAATATCTACTCTTTACGGGGAAGTGTTCAAATAATCTTTTTAAACTCTCTTATCCTTCTCCCCCCACTGTGAAGGTGTGAACACCAGCCTTTTTAAAATTTTGGTGCATCAAATGATAATGTGCTAAAGCTGCTTGTATGTCTCACTAATGCACAAGGGGGCACATTTAAGAAATTTGGGGAGAGTCAATGCTTTTTATAGCTGTAGTAATTGTCCTTTAGTTTGTAAATTAGAAACGTGTAACATGTTCGGGATAAGTGTCAAACAGCTTCAAAGTTTCTAGATTCGGATGTTCATAATACATAAAATGCATATGTGTTTTTGTCAGGGTTGGACTGGGTCAGAAAATTGGTCCTAGCATTTTTTAATCCCATTATGTCCCTTCATCGTTGTCTTACCCTGTGAATTTCACATTTCTTGATTTCTTCCTCACTTCTCCACAAAGCTTTGTTACTAGTTCTTGCTAGTACTACAATTAGCATACAGTCATGTAAATAATGTATAAAACGTGTCTCGGCACATAACCTTGAATAACACCTATGCTCAGAGACAAGGTGAAGGATGTTTGGTTGTGCATCCTTACAGTCTGGGGTCTGTTTGGTAGAAAGTCCAGTATCCCACTACAGAATGTTGTGATGAAACAAAGATGGAGGAGTATACTAGGTGTCCCTCTGCTTCTGAGAAAAAAGTCAAAATTCTGACTTTTTTCACCAGTTTCTATTCTCCTCGATGTGCTATGCACAGTCTAGAAATGGCAAAATATTATTCTTTCCAACGAGTTGATTTGAACCATGAAGGCTACTCCTCCTTGGGTTTTGATTTTGACCCAGGTGCCATCCACATATCTATACCAGTGGCTAAGTGCTGTCCCTTTAAAAAAGACAATAACTTTACACTCTTTTGACTACCATGACCTTAATGACTGAGATCCTATACAGACTGCATGAATTTTTTTTTGCTTCAAGTCTAAATTGATTTCTTTTTTTTGGCATGATGGTTTCTCAAGTGACCACTCAAACCCCTGCTGAAGTTTCTGTACTGTGTGTAAATTGGAAGAGAATCCTCAGTTTAGATTACATCAGATTACAGATGAGTCTCGATATATTTTCTAATACTGTGTACAGTACTAGAGTACAATATATGGGTATACAGCCTTTCACTAACTTCTCCTTCAAATGCAGCAAGTGTCAGATACCTCCATAAAATGGCAATTCAAGTAAAGTTAAAATTATATTAAATTATGCCCATTTGATGTTTCTTATGGATTAGCCTTAACTATTTTAGCCTGATATTTGAATGTAACTTGCATTAATCAGGTCTGTATTTCTTTATGTAACTCTACATGTTTCAGACTAATATCTATGTAGCTCTTGCTTGTACTATTTTGTAAAACATTTCCCACACATATAATATGAAGACATATTAAATGCAGTACTTTAACTACACAATGTGATCTGTATTTAATTACCAGACCTGTATATATTTCATACACCTAGTCAGTATTAACAGTTAAAACTAACCAGTGTAGGACTCTAGTCTGTTTCCAACAATTATAGACTTTCTTAATCACTTCAGACTATTTATTTTCAGTGATTGTACTCACCAGGTGACACTCTGACATTTTACTCAGTGCTGTTAAATGTCCCTTGGCAGTTCCAAACTGAATCAGGTTACTTGTAACCACCTTTCATTATCAGAATATCAAGGTGTTGCCTTGTACAAGTATGACAACAGAGTAAAGGTGATGTCTGATACAGTTACTGATAAATGACCAAACACTGAGCATTCCCTGGATTCTTTATGCTCTGTTGCATCTGTGCAACCTCCATGCATTGTCTGAACCTTCAACAACAGAAAAAGGTCATACAAGTCTCAGGTGGTTTTATGTCTAATCTAAGCGAGAATCCGCATTAGTTGTTTTGTTATTATTGGGCTGTTTTTCCACTTGGATTAACCAGGCACGTACAGGACACCCAAAGATCTAATCATTGTCAGTGATAAATATCAAGTTGAGCTAATCATCCTGATCTACATGTAGAAAATGTTCACACGATGTGATGGCAAGGATATCACTTGCTATGCAGGGCAAGGAGCAAATGGTGGCAAAGGGCACATTGCCTTAACTAGTTGAAAAAACAGAAATGTGTGGATTTTGGTCCATTATCAAAAAACTGACAGTGGGTTTAAATTAAGATGCAGTTGATAGACTTACATAGAAAAAGCAGTTTGTGTGAATGAGTAAAAACTGCTGAGTCATAACCACAGAATCAAAACCTGTATGCTTTAGGGACAAAATCAATGGACTACAGTTCTTAATTTTTGAATTCGGTTATTTTTTTCTGCATGATTGCCACAGGCATATGAAATCAAGCAGCAAACCATGGAGTCTACCTTTACAAGTTTTTTAAATAATTTCTTGTCCTAAAGAGCTCACAGCATTAGTACAAGCTGTGTTATTCCAACAGTGGTGTTTCCACCTCAAACACTCACATTATTATAATTGAGAACTGTCACTGTTCTTCCTATGTACATGTACGTTTAAAGAATGTGGCGTAACTGTCAGGTGTGTAGATTATTTGTTAAGGTCTAAAAGATGACGTCTACCCTATAAACTCTGTGAAATAAATTTTCTGAAACTGGGTTTAAATATGAAAGGACCTTTTGAATAAAGGCAGGACATATTCCCTTATTTCAAAGATTCAAAATTGAAGAAACAATTTAAATCAAGCTTTTCAACAAATATGGTTTGTATTTCACTATGAAGTGTGGTTCCATGCTTAGGTTGCCTGTACTTTGTTACATTTCCTTCACTTTAAAGTTAGATTAAAACAGTTTTAATCTATCAATAAATCAATCAATATCCTTAAAGAGTCTTCAGCTAATGTTTGCTTTTATTTAAAGTTTACTGTGATATTTCCCAACAGTAGTACTTATTCATTGTCCCGTATTGAATCAGAATTATTTTTGGTGATAAAGTGATCATCAAAATTAACGATAAGACCATCAACTGGTTTTTGTCCAAAATATGAAGCTTACATTTTAATATATCTCTACACAGACTACTTATCAGATGCAATAAGTATTTTATAAAAACAAAAAACAATCAGGAACCGAAACATTTTTATCATTCTGAAAAAAGAGACAAGCTGTGCCAAAAAATGGTTATATAGTGCAATAAAGTGTTTTCTGTAAATAACAAACCCATCTGAGCCAAAGACATTTTGTGCTTTTCGTGAGATTATTGACACCAGTCATTGTTTTTAAATGGAAAAATATGCATTACTTCCTGCAGTAAAAATCATATGATGCAAATTAAATGAGATCTTTACCTAAATGATTTATATGATTAGTTTACATTCATTCATGTTTTTACTTAGCAGGCAACATTTTCTGCAGTAAATAAAAGAAAAAGGAAAAAAAAGATTGACAGTGATTTTAGAACAAATGAATCAATTTGTAATAATTTGAGTATATTATGTTATATGGAACTACATAAGTGTCATCTATCATGCAGCTATAACAAAAGTATTTGTTTATTAAAAGCTTTAAAACCAAAAGCTATCAAAGTTAAATCAAACTGACATTCAGGTAAAAGAGCCCGTTTCATAAAATGCTGCAAGACTTATCTCCGTCAGCTTTCTGTACATATTCTTCTATCCAGTCATTGATTTGTTTATCATGTTCTAGCTGTAGTTGGTTGATATCTTCTTCAATTGGCTCGCCCTCATTTCCTATAGAAAGATTGTAATTCAGCTCATCCATTTCTTGTTCCTGTTTTTTCTTCAGTCTGTCAAAGTCTCTCTTGTATTCTCTCTTCATGAGCAGATGTTTAAGTATGATGGCGTTGCTTTTTTGTTGTTTTTGCTTCATGTCTTCCATCTCACTGTCATGCTTTGCTCTCAACGCTGCAAAATCTACTGAATATTTCTGTCTGAACTCATTGAATTCTTCTGCTTGCTTTCTGGCTTCTTCTGCAATTTTCTTCTTCATTTCCTTGACTTTTGCCTCATAGATATCCTGCGCTAATTTCCAGTCTCTCTCCTCTTGTTCTCTCCTGAGTCTATCTTGTTCTTTTATTTTGCTTTCATATTCATTTCTTTCCTCATCATATTCTTCTTTGAGCTTTATAAGCAGCGCTTGTTCCTCCTCTTTCCTCTGTTTGTCTTCTTGATTTCGTTTCTCCCACCATTCTTTGCGTTCTTTTTCCCAAGCTTCGCGTTCTAATTTCATCTCTTCTCGGTTTTCCATCAGCTTTCTGTCAGCATGTACATTTTTTTCACATTCTGATTTTATTTTCTGCTCAAGAGCTTCAAGTTTTTCTTCCCACTGCATTCGGAGTTTTTCTTCATATCTTATTGATGCTATGGTCTCCTGTTCTCTCTTTTCCTCCTCTCTCTTTGTCTTCTCTTGTTCCTGGTTAATCAGTTCTTCCTTCTCCTTCAGTACTTCTTCTTTTTCTGCTCTTTCTTGATCAATTTGTTTCTTTTTCGCCTGAATTTCTTCATCGCGTTTCCTTTGAAGTTCTTCCATCTCTTTCTCCATATCTGCTTCTTTCTCTTTTAGGATCCTCTTCATTTCCTTTTGTATGGCTGCCTCAGCTTCTTGGAACATCTCTGTAGTGTAGCAGCTGCCACCATTTTTCCTCACCATTGTTTGTACTTTGTCTAAAAGCTCTGCGACTTGTGAATGATTATTTTGATCTCTGTTGTTGAAAACATGGTATCTTCCTCCACAGTCGTCAATGAGTTTTTTAACAAAGTCATCGCTGACTTCTTCCATGTAACTCTCTATTGTTTGATCTTGAAGATCATCTCCTCTGGTGAATATAACAATAATGAAGTCTTCTGATTTCTTGCCAAAAAACTCCTTGATGAGCTCTACTGTGTCTTTTTCTTCTTTGGTAAATCGACCAATCTGCACTACCAGTAAGAACGCGTGAGGTCCTGGAGACAACAAGCTGATGCATTTCACAAGCTCCTGTTTGACTTCATGGTTGGACAGAGTTGTGTCGTACAAGCCTGGTGTGTCGACCACAGCAACTGGATGGCCGTCGACCACTCCTTTTGCTTTTTTGCAAACCTCTGTCACTGACTTCATGCAGGTTTTAGAATAAAAGCATTTTTGGCCTAAAATGGTGTTTCCAGTTGCACTCTTCCCACAGCCAGTCTTCCCAATCATCACTATCCGGAGAGCATCTGGGCTGTGGTTGGGATTATCAAAGGATTCTGTCTTCTGTGAAGGGTTTCCTTTGAGTTTAATCAATCGAGGCTTAACAAGCATTTGTCTTGTGAAGCACTTAGATCCCATAGCTGTCATCTTCTCCACAGTGTGCAACACCTCAGAGACCTGCTGCTTGTCTTTGATGTTGAAGATGATGTTTCGTCCTCCACACTTCTGACAGAGCTCCTGGATGTTTCTGTTTTCACTAACAAAGTTGACAACAACTGGATCTGTGGGATCTGATTCCACTGCAAAAAGAATCATGGTGAAGTCGATGACCTGAGATCCAAATTCATTCTGGATGATCTCTAACTCTCGCTTGTTTTCGTCACTGAGGGGTCCCACAGGAAGGACCAGGATAAAGGCATGGACACCTTCGGGATTCCAGAGAGAAACACATTGCATTTTGCAGCTCTTTATTGCCTCAGGAGATTTTCCATACAAAGCAGGCATCTCTACCAGGGACACTAAACGTCCACACACCTGTGTCTCCTTCTTAACACATTCTGAGGAGTCAGCAGGTTTACCAAACTGGTGTTTTCCTACAATGGCATTGGCTGCTGAACTCTTCAGAACTTCATATGTCCCACACAATACCAGGTTAAGAGGCGGTTTAAAAGTTGTGGTGTCAGCTTCTTCACCTCTGTTTAGATAGCCTCCTCTGTTTTCATTCACTATGCTCTCCATCTTTTCCATGAGTTCTTGAAGATCCTTTTCTGGCAGATCTTTTTTGTCAAAGTTGATTCTCTGCTGCCTTTGTCTACAGTCCTGTATGAGTCGATCCACAGCTGAAGTTTTTTTCTCCTCACTATGTGTCAAAATGACCATTGCATATTTAAAAGCATCTTGACCAAAGAATCTTAGGATGAGCTTTAGTTTTTGTCTGTCTTCTTCACTGAATTCAGAAGGCTTTATCAACAGGAGGAGAACATTTGGTCCAGGGGGGCAAAGAGCCACACACTTCTTCATTTCATGCTTCACCTTCTCTCCAGCTAAACTGAAGACATCTGAAGTTTTCACTATTGTTAGGCGTGTTTTCCTATACTGTCCTTGAGTGACTGTAGTGGATGGGGACACCTTTTGCAGAAGATCCCCAGTCAAATCTTTTTTCCCAGTGATGAAGTTGGTTAGAATTGATTTTTTACTTTGAGTCTTTCCAAAAACCAGAATCCGAAGTTCATATGCTGTAAATCAACAAAAAAATTATTACATGTGTTCCAGCACATACATACATATTTATATCTTTTATTTCTTTTATTCTTTTTTAACTTTAATGTTTTTTTTAATTATTTGTAAAAAAATATCTACTCTTTATTATTTGAACACATCCTTAAGTGTTCAAATAATCTTTTTAAACTCTCTTATCCTTCTCCCCCCACTGTGAAGGTGTGAACACCAGCCTTTTTAAAATTTTGGTGCATCAAATGATAATGTGCTAAAGCTGCTTGTATGTCTCACTAATGCACAAGGGGGCACATTTAAGAAATTTGGGGAGAGTCAATGCTTTTTATAGCTGTAGTAATTGTCCTTTAGTTTGTAAATTAGAAACGTGTAACATGTTCGGGATAAGTGTCAAACAGCTTTAAAGTTTATTGTTTCTAGATTCGGATGTTCATGTGTTTTGGTCAGGGTTGGACTGGGTCAGAAAATTGGTCCTAGCATTTTTTAATCCCATTATGTCCCTTCATCGTTGTCTTACCCTGTGAATTTCACATTCCTTGATTTCTTCCTCACTTCTCCATAAAGCTTTGTTACTAGTTCTTGCTAGTACTACAATTAGCTGCACCAATTTTTAGTTTCTTTTTATTGTTTTCATTTTGTTTTCCAGCTCCACCTCTCCGCCACTTCTTCCTGACGAAACTTATGCGTATGCAAGATTACCAGTCCAGCCCTGGGTTTGGGTAAAGTCATAACTGTCCCTACTCCCAACATAACTAGTGTTTCTAACTGTCATTCTAAGTGTGTTAACGGGAGTAAACGTGGCTTCTGGTTTTGTTAATAATTTTCTTTGTCACCTTTATCCTCCCTAACACATCCTTATTTTCTTGTGACTTTTGCCTAGCACTGGGCTTAACCTGGATTTTAGCTGTCCTCGTCATGCTCAGATACTTGCATTCTTTCTGTCTTGCTATCTGTGTTATGTTCTGATAAATCTCGCCAGACTCACCGCGTGATGAAAGAGGTTGTGATGCCATAGTGCCACTGTGATAGAAATATGAGAAATTGGTTGGTGTCTGTTGGATGAAAGAAAAAGGAAGAGAAAGTTGTCATCTAATAATAAACCATCAGACAAAAAGAATCTGAATACATGGACCTTTAGAAGAAACCTTAAAACTCCAGTGGGCTCTATTGTGTGGTGGATATGATGCCACAGGAGCAGGTAGAATAAGTGCAATATCATTGCCACTATAGGATCAGCCTGTGGATAGCATGGCTACAAATATTCTCCTTATCAGATCTGATAATAATGGCTCGGGTACTGGAGTACAAAATATATGTTTTATTTAATAATTGCAGTGTCATTACATTGTTTTCCCTATGGTTATGAGAAGTCAAAAAGTTTTGACAAGACCTGAGAATGTGTTGTATATGTAGTATAGTGCAGTATAGTGGTGTGGTAAAGGTCTGTCAGTGAGTGCAATAATATTATAAGGCAGAACTGGCAGTTGTATAAAAAAAAATGGATGTTTAAAAAATGCAAACAATCATCAGAACAGTTTAGTATCAAAAGGCTTCCAACTAAAGTTGAATTATGAAAATAAATAAAGTAAGTCTAAATTATTTATTCATACTGGTGAACCTTATATGTAAATTCAGCTTGGAGAATTAAAGTCAGCTTCTTTGTACGTAGGATTTAAAAACTGACATGTCTGGTATTGCTCGTATCATGTTGTAGAACATTCACCCCAAAGTATAATATGAATATATACAAAATGCGGTACTTTAACTTACCTGCATTGCTGTCATACACTTAATTAATATACACAGTTGTGACTAATCTATTTAAGACCACACTCTTTTTGTAGCACAATTACAGATTTTATTAAGGACTTGAGTCTACCATGACCTACAAAACCGAGAACAGATGCAGTTATAGGTTTTTATATTCATTGCCTTTACTCTTTGTGAATGTACTTACCGGGTGAAACTGCTGATCGTCCTCAGCGGTTTTAAATGTGCCTTTGCAGATCCAAACTGAATCAGGTCACTCGAAAGTACCTTTTATTAACAGAATTGGGAGGTGTTGCCCTGTACAAGTATGACAGCAATGTAAAGGCTCTATCTGATAGAGTTAGAGCATTCTCTGCATTGTTTATGCTCTGTTGCATCTTAGCATAAAGAATTTTTCTATCAGTTGAAGTCTATCATAAAGGCTCCATCCACCGAGTGAGTCTTCAAAACATCTTCCTTCCTAAAAAAAAGGTGATACAGGTCAGCTATCAGTCATAGGCATGGTTTCATAATTTTATACTTAATCCATTTTAGCATGCTAATAAATTTTTTGGATGAGTCTTATTTTGATCAACTAAAACATACAGGACATGTAAAGGTCTTATCTAAGACTCCAATCACTGATGACTGTTTCCTGTTTGATGAGTATCAGCTCGAGTCACGTCGCCATTCTGGCTTACAGCTAGCTTACTAAAATATTATTGAGAGTGCTTCACTTGCTACCCAGGGCAATGAGCAAACCATGGGCCAAAAGAAAGGGGCTTAACTTGTCTAACTGAAGGGAAGAAAACTGAAATCTGTAGATTTTGGTCCATCTGTAAAATACCATGCACGCTGTAAGATCAAAGGAGTTCTAAGAAAGGTGTTCTAAAAATGTTCTTTTTCTAAAACATCTCAAATGTGGTTAATGTCCTGTATTTTTTGTGTTTTCAACTGAATCTACACTAGTGTGTCAAAACAGCAACCACTTAATTTGGTTTATATTTACAGAAAATCGATAAACTTTTAGGATTTTAGGGAGCAAATACTTGTGAAGGTCAAATTTGCCTCAGAACACTAGAATAGAACACATTCATATAGATGGTTTTACTGTCGGATGAACTGAATTGATACAAAACCCGATGAATGTAAAGCAAAGCTGAATCAGTCGGTCAGTCTGTGAGAGAAGGGGCTTCACTCCCCGTTCAGCAGGAACTGCAGAGGGTCTACAAAATAATCTGCGGTGACCTCTTCTCCACCAGTGCTTCAGAAGTATCCAGTTTGCAGCCAAACACACACAGAGCCAGACCTCAGAACCAGCTACAGTATCATTATAAAAACATGCTTTAACCTGGCATCCCACCCCCATCTGGGTGCCATGATTTAACTGTGATAAGATACTACAGAAATTTGAACTGGTTTTGGTTTCTAAATTGATACAGCCCTGCCATTTAATTCAGCGAACCATTCTTTTAACTAAATGATACTTTGTAAATCTATGTGTATCAGCGTTTGATTTAGTTCATACTTTTACTACTACAGCTGTTTCCTAGTTAAATATAATTTGACCCATATGAGTTGGAAAGTCCTGCTAGAATTATTTGGTATTAAATAATAAATAAACGGCCAAAAGTAATTTACAGTTAATGCACATTATATTACTTGGATTTATGGGTGTAATATACACTATAATATTAAAAGCATTGGTGTCATATCATTTAATCTTTGAATTTAGGTGTTTTTCATTATGTTGCCATGCGTGTATGGAATTAAGCACTTCAAGCATCAAGCAGTCTTCACAAACATTGTTGAAAAGTAGTCTAGGGTTAAGGAATAGGGTTGTTCTAAAGACATCAACAATTTAGTTTATGTAAAATGTATGCCCTCCTAGATATCCCACAATCAGTTATAAGTGGTATTATAAATGGTAAAGTGGAAGCAACTACAGTAACTCAGCCACAAAGTAGCAGATCACATAAAGTAAACTTGTGAAATTAACAGCAGTTGGTATGTAGGTATAATATTTAGGTGGCCCAGTACTTTTGTCTTAATAGTGTTTCCTCTTCAGTTCCATTTTTCTTTTATGTCATGTTGTTGAGAGTGTTCAAAAACTTTTGGATTATACGAATTGACCCGAATTCATTTATGATATTTTATACCACTCTTGTTTATTGGACGTGGATTGGAGAACATCTGAGTATATGAGCAGTGTTTGAAGTTACAGGCCTACTTAGGACTTGTTGCAGCTGGTACAGTAATTAAAAGGTTCACAAGATGAAAATGATATTGTCAAAGTTCAAAAGTGGAACTAAAAACCCAAACTGAAAACAGGTCAGCTGAACAAACCTTTATCAGGAGAGTTTGAAAGGAGTGCTCTGTTCAGCTATTACAGCAATGAAATGGCTATGGTTGACTGAGAAACAACATTACTGACATATTGCTCATTACTGATGCCCTGTGAGTGACATTGTGATATTATCATGCAGTCTGTCATTTAGAAAACAAAAATAATTATAAATTAATTCATTTGAGCTTACATTTTGTTGCAAATGATGTTTTTGCAAACATGTAACCACTCGACTACTTATTTGCGATATTTGTTAGGACAATATATAACCATGTCACCCGAATGTCCATTAATTTGTTTTACCAATGGTTTTATTTTTAGTGTGTTCATACTTTTAAACTTGTGAAGTACTCTTTTCTTCCTTTAATCACCCAGGACTAATATCCTATCACTAATATCCTGAATATCTCAGCTGAGTCTTTCAGGTATTAGCCTTGAGATAAAATTTATAATGAATGTGTTGACTACTTCCTTGTGAGTCACTACGTCCTATCTCTTATTTAATGCCAGCACTGAACAAAGTTACCCTTTTGCTACTAGATAAGTAATATTATCAGATCACTAAACATTTGTCTTTCATCTCTGTGAGTTGTCAGACCAGCGGACAAATCGTAAAAATGAAACTCAGTCTTATCACATTCCTTTATGCACATCAGTGCAACACCCACAAACAGTCCACCATATGTACTGAATGCCTTGACTTTAAAAATTACCATTTAGATGTCAAAACTACATGATGCTTTACAAGCAGTTTGCCATTATAACACAAAGTGGGCAATTGAGCCAATAAAGCTCATAGACTCATAGAAAAAAGAGTGACGCATCACACAAAAAAGTTTGAGAATATCATTTTATCGAAATCCTTAATAGCAAAAATGAGATATGTAGCATTCTTGGTATTCTGAAGTTGTGGTGTAAATCTATGTCCCAGTGGTCATTAAAATTACAGTTATAGCTGCCACGTGGCAACACTTGCTTGTAGAAGGACTTTTTAATGGGTGTAACCACCTATTATAAAGCTTTTATTTAGCTTTAGGTTGTCGGGGGTAAGTGCTGGATATTTTTTCACACTGCACAAATTAAAGAAGTAACAAACTATATCAAGATTCTATAAAGGAAATTAACCTTAGTTTTTGTTTTTGTTTTTTTTACTTTGCATTCACATTTTATGGGAATAAACTTAAACTTAAAATCAAGCACATTTTATATTCACTGTGTTAGGAACACTAACTTTTATCTTACTATAGCTCCCAACATTGTTATGCACTCTTTCCCATTGACCCCACTTCTGTTTTTATGGGCAGTGATTCTTGTGAATAAACCAATTCTGCCACATCAATTATTACCATTCCTACTGAGTCCTGTAATATTAGGACTTTGCTGCCAACTGGTGGTAGACAAATTAAAATGGAGATGGTATTGGCGTGAGTAGACCAAGCCTAGGTAATAAAGCAGGTCAAATAAAACATATTTTATTACAATATCAGCCTCTGCACTGAGAATTCTACTGAAATTGATAAAATTAATAATTTATGTCATGTCAGTATTTTGGATAAATATTTGTAACTGGCAAATTACAATAAGTAGAACCATATAGTGTAGTGTACACATTCTGTGCGGTTTCATTTTATAACTGTACTTGGTCAGTTTTTCCCCCAGCTTAAGTTTTAAGCAAACTAATTAACCATGACTAATATCAATAGACAAATCAACTCAGATGCTGGAGAAATGCAGATGAGAAATGTTGCACAAAAAGAAACAAAACATACCAAACTAATTCCCAGAAAGTTGATTCTGTTCATCTGGATGTTTAACTGGGACACTCCCACTGAAAAAGCTATGGGCAGAAGAACAGAATCAACTTTCTGGGATTTTCCTTACCTGGATGATTGAGCATGCACCAAGATAACAAAGTAATTGTAATCACTGCTGGATTAAACAGAAATGCAGCTGTGGGGTGGGAGTTAGGTTAGAAGTGAGTGTGCTGTACAAGCCACAGTTTATCATAGCACACTCTGTAGGTGAACCTTAAAAGCAGAATTCCTGAAGCTAAGAGTACATACAGTTTGGGTGTTCCCCAACCCTGTAAGCTGTGTCTTACCTGTACATCTTTAGGCACTTTGTTACTACCAGCCTGTCACAAAAACCCATACTTGATTCCTAATTGTGAAAGGTGAAAGGTGAACCTTTCACAATTAGGCTCCACCCAACAACTGCAATTAGGCTCCACCCAACAAAACAACTCAAACCAAGCTCCACTCCTTGTGGGCAGGTTTGAGTTGTTTTTCTTCCCTTTATAAGCACAGGTGAAAGTAATTAGTGTCTCTTCATTTGAGGCTGGAGTGGTGTGTGTGAGTCCTTTGAGCAGAGCACTGGTGTGGTGGATCTTGATTTTCCAAAGACATAAACCCCATAGAAAATAATATTTTGATTCTGCCACTGTTGGGTCTGGCATTAAGGGTTGTGCTTTATCTTTAGAAGGCCCAATTCATGTGAGAGCCTTGTAGTTGACTTTCTGTGTTATTTGTTGATTGGAAGATGTCTCTGAGGCACAGAAAAGGGCCATTAAAATGATTGTAACAATAAGCTAGTAAGTTGCTCGGAATTGCATTATCAAGCATGGAAAGCATTTATAGGGCCTGTATATGGAGTAAAGCAAATAATATGTCATGTGAAGAATCCATTTGTCTCCTTCATATGTATATTACTATTGTCCCACCTTGTTCACAAAAACAGGATCGATCTTTTATTCTTCAAGGTTTTCACATCTCCAAACATTAGCAACACAGAGGTTACTAAATTGGTGTGGCCAAAGAGAGTGAAAATGTCTGCATATTGTCTGCTTGTGTTGATATGTTTATTTTTATGTGGTGAAGTCAGGTGACTTCCACTGCAAGCAAATGTCAGTACAAATACATAAAAACTATCTATTTATCTTTTTTGTTGTTGTTGCCTCAGAATTATATTCTCAAGTTCTCTTTCATGCTTTGGTACCAAAACTGCAAAGTCAGTGATGTATCTCTGTCTGAATTCACTGAGCTCCTCTTCTTGTTTTCTGGCTTCCACTTGATTTTTCCTCCTCTTCTCCTCCACTTCTTCTTCTTAGTTTTCTTGCAATATTTTCCATTCTTATTCCCCTGTTCTTTTCTGAGTCTATATTCTTCTGCTCTGTTTTTTCCTGCTCAAAATTGATTGAGCTTTTTCTGCCGTACTTGCTCCTCCAGTCTCATTTGCTCATCTTGAAGGCTTTTTTCCTCCCACTCTTTTTGTTTTTTATTTGCAATTTGTATTTATTTTCCTCTTTATTTTGTTCCCATTGCTATTGTGCTCTCTTTTCCTCATCCTTTTTCTTAATAAGTTCATTCTTCTGTCTTTCTATCTCTTCTTCCTTCTCCTTCATAATCTTTTGGATTTCCTTTTGAATCTCAGACGTGTCGTAGTCACCATCAAAGGTCAAAGCAAAAAGAACAAAACTGCTTTACACTGACATATATTAACATGTCGCAATTTCTCACCAAAATTGCTATATAAATATATAAAATACCACATTTAATGCACCTGATAGCTATCAATAATGTACTTGTAGACTTTTTAAAAATTGACTTTCATGCAAGTACTCACCAGAAGAAGTATGTCAGATGTGCATGTAAATGACAGCGACCACAAGAAAAGCAATTCACATGATTCAGGGGGCTGGGCTTTGTCTTTGTATGACATTCCTATGAATCCATCACTAACTGAATAATTTAATAAGTGAAAAAGAGAAACATTTTTTTTGCAAGATATTTCAATAAAAGTTCATGAAAATTGTAAAAAGAAACATTTTTAAGCTTTCTTAATTTGTTTTCACGTATTCCTCAGACCTAATTTGGTAAATAAGCTACATTTCTTGATATAAATATCAAAATTACACTAAAAACAGTTATTATTGATACTGAAATTCAAAATGAGGCTTAATTTTATAACTCTGCTTGTCCATTGGTTATTTTAAGTGATGTAAAGAACAATGCCTATAGTCTGTTTTTGATGTAAACTCAATTGCTAACATATTAAGTAGTCACTAAACAAAAGGAACAACCTAAATCTAATTATACATTTAGGTTGTTTCTCAGTTATACTGAGTATGCAGTATAGTGCTAACCCCTAAACTGTCCACAAACTTTACCTAAAATCAGAGAAGAGAATTGTACCAGTATGATATGTTCAAAATCTGGCTTAAGTAAGTCACATGTAACACAAGTGTTCCCAACTTAAGCCTATTCCTTTCCCTGGAGACTGAAATGTACTGAAACAGTGACTGTGTTCGCCTACAGCTCTATCCTGTCGTTAAGTGATGACGTGACGAATCCTACTTCCGGGCCTAAAGTAGTCTGCGTTTAATATGGCTTTTGTGTTGTTAACATGTTTAATATTATGTATTTTCTTCTATTTAATCTCAAAAAGCTCCTAAAACAGTCAGTGATCACTGTTGACCTCCCTCGGCTTTTATTACCGCTAATCATTTATTTAAGCTCAGTTTTTAAAACCTTAGGATGTAACTACAGCCCAGCCCATGCAGCAGTATATGAATGACTAACCTTGTATTGTGGATGGATTATCTCACTTCTTCTCCTGGCTGAAGTTTTTTGGTCCTTTTACAGCATCCTGCCATGCGATTACATTTGTTCCTGACCACCGAGAACACTCACGTTAACTTTTATCAAGTGGAAAAAAAGTTAGCTTGTTTATATTATGCTAACATAGCTGTGTCGCTAGCGGTCACGTAGCACATCATTATATACCAGCTAGCCAAACTTCAGTAACCCTACAAACATCACTGCTCTTTAGTTTTCTGTCTTCATTTATGTTGGAAGTGATAACAGAGCTGTACGTTTTAATTTGTTTCCAAAACCCCGCAGTCAGGACATGCTATATTGTATTTAGATAGAAGCTAGCGAGCTAACTTCCTGCAAACTTCTAACTCCGTTAAATGTCATAAATTCCGTTTTCATGGATGCCTGGATGTTAAACTCAATTGTTACACCTGGTAGAGCAGAACGCTGATCATTTTATTAAAGATGAAAGACTTTAGACAGTTTTTCAACTCTCAGTAATGCCATAGTGATCGTTTGATATATGGACCTGCAGCAGAGTTTAGGCCCAGACACAACTAGTGACGTCAGACTTAACGACCGGATAGCTATAGAACTTTCTAGCAGCACAGGAGTGCTTTACCATAAGCACAAAAAGGAAATTAAGTCATATGTGATGTAATGTTAGTCCAACCAGAAACAAACCAAACGACTTAATTATTGGTCAAAGCTAAAAGCACAGTGCCTACATTAAATCTTTTTACATATTGCTCATCCTTGTGTGTTCCATAGTGAGTGGTTTTCTTTATATGCTTACACAAGAAAAAAAATATGTCAAAGGCCGTTTTCATCTCTACTGCAAACCATTTCTTGGCAATTAGGAAATTTATATTCATCATGAGGTTTTAATGTGGGACACTGACAATGACTATGTTTACATGTAGAAACGTACATATGGAAACTTGTTTTCTTTTTCTTTTCTTTCAAAGGAAATGGCCTCCATTAAACACTCATTGATGTGATAACTTCAAATGTTGCTCACATCCAAGTAATCATCACTAAAGTGTCATCATATCAGCATATCAATGTAAAAAGTCATAAGATGGAACAGTTTTTTTCTGTGGCTTTCCTCACGTGTTCCTGGATCCACTCATTTATTTCTTCGTCGTGAGCTTTCTGTAGTTCATCAATTTGTTTTGGTTCTGGACTATACCGTTTGAGCTCGCTCATTTCTTCTTCTTGTCTCATCTTCATTAGGTCAAAGTCCTTTTGATATGCCTTGTTCCTGCGCAGCTGTTGAATCATTAAATCGTTGGTTTTTTGTTGCTTTAGTTTCATATTCTCAACTTCCCTTTCATGCTTTGCTACCACAACTGCAAAGTCAGTGGTGTATCTCTGTCTGAATTCATTGAACTCCTCTGCTTGTTTTCTGGCTTCCTCTTGATTTTTCCTCCTCATCTCCTCCACTTGCTTTTCTAAGTTTTGTTGCAATTCTCTCCATTCTTTTTCCTCCTGTTCTTTTCTGAGTCGATCCTCTTCTTTTCTTCTGCATTCATGTTCTTTTTTTTCTTGCTCATATTCAGCTCTGAGTTTTTCCAGTCGTGCTTGCTCGTTCAGTCTCAGTTGTTCTTCTCGAAGTCGTTTTTTCTCCCACTCTTTTTGTTCGTTCTCCCAAGCCTCTATTTCTTTTTGTATTTCTTCGTTCCTTTGGTTTGCATATGTAGCTTCTTCCGGTTTTGATTTAATTTCTTTCTCTTTCTGTACCCACTGTTGTTGCTGAATTTCTTCCCTCCGTTTCCTCTCTTTTTCCTCTTCTGCTCTCTTTTCCTCCATCCTTTTCTTCTCCTCTTCCTCTTTCTTAATGAGTTCTTCCTTCTCTTGCAATGCTTTTTCTCTTGCAGCTCTTTCTTGTTCAATTTTTAGCTGTGCCTCTTGGAGTTTCTTTTCATGTTCTTTCTCAAGGTCCTTCTTCTGTCTTTCTATCTCTTCTTCTTTCTTCTTCATAATCTTCTGCATTTCCTTCTGAATTGCTGCCTCTGCCTCTTTGAACATTTCTGAGGTGTAGTAGCCGCCACCATTTTTCTTCACCATTGACTCAATCTTGGTGAGCAGCTGACTGACTTGAGAGCGGTTACTTCGATCATTGTTATTGAACACATGGCATCGTCCTCCACAATCAGCTGTCAGTTTTTTTAGGAATCCTTCGCTGTCTTCTTCTATATAACTCTCAACTGTTTGATTTTTTAGGTCATCTCCTCTGGTGAATAAGATAATGATGAAGTCATTTGAATTCTTGCCAAAAAAGTTTTGGATGAGCTCCACAGTTTTTTTTTCTTCCTCTGTAAAACGACCGACCTGCAGGACGAGTAAGAACACATGAGGTCCGGGAGCCAACATTGTGACGCATTTCACGAGTTCCTGTTTAACATCATCGTTGGACAGACTTGTGTCGAATAAACCAGGTGTGTCCACCACAACAACAGGGTGCCCATTAATCTCTGTTGTTTCTTTTTGGCAGAGCTTGGTTACTGATTTCATACTGGCTTTCGAGTGGAAGCAGTCCCTTCCCAATATACTGTTTGCAGTGGCACTTTTTCCACTTCCAGTCTTACCAATCAACACGATTCTGAGATGATTCTGAATTTCATTTTGTGGAATCTGTCTGTTTTTCAGAATTTGTTCTTTTTTCGGAATTTGTTCTTTTTTCATATTTATTTCAAAATGTATCTTCTTATTCAGTTCAGACATTACTTCACGTTTCAATCCGGGCAGTGGAAACCTTCGGCGAGGTCTTGGAATCATTGTTATTTTGAAGCCTGTTGATGCCTCACCTTTCATCTTTTCTACAGCATCCAATAACTGAGGGATCTGCTCTTGGTCATTGATGTTGAAGACAATGTATCGGCCAAAAAAGCTCTGAACAAGTTCTTGGATTTCTCTATTAGTTTTTACATAGTTAACAACATCTGGGTGTGTAGGATCTGACTCCACAGTAAAAAGAATCATGGTGTAGTTGTCAATTTGGGATGTCAGTGTATCTTTGATAGTCTTCACCTCTTTCTTGTCTTCACTGGTTGGAGGATCCAGCGGTAGAACCAAGATGAAGGCATGGACACCCTCTGGATCACAGAGGGAAATACTCTTGAATGCTTCCTTCTTTGTTTCCTCCTGAGGTTTTCCACAGAGAGCAGGCAGCTCCACCAGTGAAACCAGACGACCGCACACCGCAGCCTCATTTTTAATACACTGAGATGATTCAGATTCTACTTTTCTTTCTCCCAGGATGGCATTTGCAGCTGAAGTTTTGCCAACTCCAAATCTCCCAAACAGCACCAAATTCAAAGATTTTAGTTTTTGTCTTTGAGGTACTTCCATACTGGCCTGAGGGTTTACATTCAGTTCTGGGTTTAAAGGAGGAATTAAACGTGGACTTTGCAGGTTTTCCTTATCAACTCGAGGTCTGTCATACAGTTCCAAATTCAAAGAAGAGTTTTGATTGGGAATTTGAGGCTCTTCAGTCCCATGTCCAGATTCTTCTTGTGGTTCTTCAAGTAAGTCAGCAGTCTCTGTATAGTTCAAATGTCCTCCTCTGTTGTAAGCCACAATTTTTTCCATCTCTCCCATCAGTGTTTCACGATCTGAGTCACAGAAGTCTTTTTTGTCAAAGTCCAGTGTGTAATGCATCTTTCTGCAGTTCTGGATAAACTGATCTATTGCTGTATTCTTTGCTTCACCCTTTTGTGTTGTGATGACCATAGAGTATTTAAGGGCTTCACCACCAAACAAGCACAGGATAGACTTCAGAGTGCGTCTGTCATCCTCAGTGAAATCAGAAGGATTGAGTACGAGCAGGAGAACATTTGGTCCAGGGGGGCAACGGGCCACACACATCTTCATTTCAAGTTTCACTTTTTCCACAGGCAGACTGAAGAGGTCTGTGGTTTTTGCCACTGTTACAGGTATTTTTCTCCATTCTCCTTGGACTATAGATTTCTTCGGTAATGTTAGACGAATTGGATTCTTTTTCCCTGTGATGAAGTTGCTTAGTGCAGTCTTTTCATTATCATTCTTCCCAAATATGACAATCCTGAATTGAGATGCTGTAGAAAAACACAAAAAACATATTAAATGCCATATTGTTCCAATTTGCTTAGTGTCATAGTTGTCTTTTAATTTTGTGTTTTTTGTCTTGCATTGATCTAGTGAAGCTGTTTAATGATAGGGGTCTTCCTGTCATACAAAAGCTTGCATTTGTTAAGTCTGTATCTGCATTTGGTGTCACTTTAAGGTTTTCATTTCTTTAATTAATTGCAGCTAGTCATGAAAAATCCCAACATGGCAAAAGCGCGGTGATAAGATGTTGAAAAGATGTGTTTGCAGATGTCTAAATAACAGCAATACGTGATTGTTTTTTTCTGTACAGTAAACACAACCCTCGTTTCAATGACCGTTACTAGGTTTACAAAGATTTAATTGATGATCAAATTTAACCCATGGATAACACTCCATAGATACCTATTGCTCTGTGGGACAGTAAGGTTGCTACCACTCTATATTGTAATCATTAGTTATTATTGATCTCAGACTCTCTTCCACAACATGTCTTTGTCCTGTCTTCCTCCACTCACCCCCACCCAGTCATGGCAGATGGACGCCCCTCCCTGAGCCGGTTCTTTTGGCAGTTTCTTTGTATTGTAAGGCAGTTTTTCCTTCCCACTGACACCCAAGTGTTTGCTCATAGTGGGTCATCTGCTTGTTTGGTTTCTCTGTTTCTCTGTCTTTACCTTACAATATAAGGCGCTATTAGGACATTGTTGTTATAATTTAGTGCTATATAAATAAAACAGAATTGAAAAGTTCAGAGGGTTCTGGTGAAAAAAAAACAAGGATCATCAGGGGAAAAAGAGCTGCTAAACACAATGCACACACACACACACACACACACACACACACACACACACACACACACACACACACACACACACACACACAGTAAAGTGTCTTTTGGTGGTCCAAAAATACCTGTAAGCTCACATTCCTGGTGAATGACTTTACAGTGAACTTGCTACTTGGATAATGTGTGGAATGAAAGATGTCAAAGTCTTTCAACTCTTTTGGGAAGTCTTTCAGTGTTTAATAAATATTCAAACTCATGGATCTGTTACTTAAACATCTTTAAGTGTTGCTAGCTTGTATTTACTTTCTCAAATAGCAACCATCCTGAATGCAGGGATATTTTTGGCCATCTGCTGAACTCACCACGTGCTGCCATGTTTTCACCTTTTTGACCTGGAAACTTCAGCTGGACAAAATGTTGGAATCTGTTGGGGTTAAATGAAAGCAACAACAAGGGATTAACAATGAACTTGTGACACTATATATATATATATATATATATATATATATATATATATATGTGTGTATGTATGTATGTATGTATGTATGTATGTGTGTGTATATATACACTCAGCAGATACAACCTTATGAAACAGGAGTGTCTACCTGTGGTATTTATGGGAGTGTTTTCTACAATGAGCTTTTCAGAACCATGAACTAAAGACATTAATTTGATTAGAGTTTGAATTAGAGGTCCTTCTGTATCTGCTCACTGACTTATTAGACTCATTTAACAGGGTGTGTCTAAGGTATCTCTCCTTTTGTTCGTTTGGATGTGGCAGTTTTTCTTTAAATCAGCTGACTTTGTCACACAAGAAGAAGCTAACAAGTGTTTAAATAATGTAAAATGTATTCTTAGATAATACATAAAGTGTTCTGGCATAAAACTATATTTCTGTGGTATCTTGGCAAATGTAATAATTAAGCATTAGTACATGTATATGATGAATACAGTTCAATGAATAATCTCTGACTTAAATGGCTTCAGCATAAATAACCTAAATATCTGAATTACATTTTGAGTCGAATTACATTGACATACTTAAACATGCTGCACTGAAATTGTCCCTTTGTCAGAGCATGTGGTAATACTACTTTTGATATACCTAAGCAAAAATACAATTAAAAGGTTGTTGTTGTTGTTTTGGTCTCTTTACAGTTTAAGGATAACCATTTGAACTCCACATACGTCCATGTATTTTAAATTTTTGTTAAATATACTTTAATGTAAGTACTCACCAGACGACTTCCTCATGGTGTCAAAGCTAATAATGAAGGTAGCACCCTAAAAGGAAAGCAGCTCACGTACTTCACTAAGGCGGAGCTGTGCTTATTATGACAGACAGGTGACTTAACCTATAACGATGACTGACAACTGTGGTACGTCAAGGAAACAGATACTGGATTTTTATGACTGTGACTTTACTTGTTCTCTCTACACTTATTTTTTCAAGTTCTTCCACAACCATAAGGCAAATGTTAGGGGCTCTAAACAAACAAAGTGTGGCAGTAAAAACTAGTATAACCTGTCCACAGGAGGATGTTCATAACTTTAGCCCACGTGAAATGAGAATGAAATGTTGGGATTAAATCTGAAGCATGCAAACAGTCAAGATATGATGCTGCTGTTGTGAAACTATTTCTAAAAGCACAGCTTCAAATGGGCAAAAAATTACTGATACTGAAGCTGAGGCTTCATACACCAATTTATATTTAATTAGTAGAAACCTAAACAGGTTGCCATATACAATTAATTTGGGTCAGAGGGCCCGGTGGCGCCAGTGTCCGGCAGCCTCGCCTCTGTCAGTGCGCCCCAGGGCAGCTGTGGCTACAATGTAGCTTGCCATCACCTGTGTGTGAATGTGTGTGTGAATGGGTGGATGACTGAATGTAGTGTAAAGCACTTTGGGGTCCTTAGGGACTAAATAAAGCGCTATACAAATGCAGGCAGGCCATTTATCTGTGTGTAACTGGAACAAAATAATAATCCCATGTATCCCAAGTATGCACTCATATTGTACCAGTTTTTTGAGTGTACTTCAGTTCAAATAAAAGAGTTTTAAGGGTTTAACCCTTCCCACTGACCTAAGGTATTTTATTATTATCCATTAAAGATATATATCAAAATGCATTTGAAACACAGACTCGTCTTCCTGGGTGTCACTGTCAGTGATTTGTAGGTTTCTGCAGCATGTCGTTAGTTGTTGGACTTGTTCTCAGCATTTCCTGTTGGCTTACAGAAATTTTGCACCAAAGCAAGAAAAGAAAAAAAATATGCATGTTCAGGTGACATTTCCCGTTTGCTAGTGACATCTGTAGCATGATTTGTTTTGTTTCGATTTTGACTCAACAAGTAAAGTGGTGTGGTTCTCTGAAGGAAAAACAAACCTTGGCAGCACCCAACCGCCCCCCCCCCCCCCCCTCTCTCGCTTCAGTAATGACGCCTGAAACATGAAACACCTTGTCAAACTATGCACCTGCCCAACCCTTTCCTTTCAATCTGACAATGTTCTGCGTTATCAGAAAGGAAAGAAGTGGTGGAATGTAACATAGTACTTTTTTCTTCTTTTAGTCTCCTACAGTTAGTTATTATTTAGGTATAAGATCATATTCATCCATTAATGTCTGCTAATAAATCTGCTAATAAATTATTTTTCTTTGTGATACACAAACCTACCTGGCAGTATATAAAGTTATTGTGCAGTAAAAATATACAAGGATGCAGTAAAACTCTGACCTACTGTAATGAAGAGCCAATTGGAGTCTCAAAAGTCTCAAACTAGACTCTCATGTTTATTTAGACTTTAGTTTGATTCCATTCACATAATTTATAATACAAGTCAATGCAAACTAAAGAATAGGTGGTCCTACAGGTCAGTCACCTTTTATTAGTTTATTTCAATATGTTCACTTCTGTAAAGATTTTTTTTCTCAATCAGTCAAGCTTAATTTGTGTAGCATATTCTATTGAGATTTAAAGTGAAGATTTACATATGAATAATAAGCTGATAATAACAGACACCAAAACAAGCAACCAGAACATTTATAAGGAGTGTGCCAAAAAGAAGAGGTCAGTGTAATAACACACTAAAGTAAAGTTTGTATGTTGACAGTCAACAGAGCTGACACACATACATGTTCCGTCCTCGTCGTAGCTGTCCTTTGGTGCAGAGCTCTGCTAGAAACACCAGCTAAAAAGTAAAATCAATAATCACAAAGTGGTTTTCTGTGCAGCACCATTACTTATTTATTTTCACCTCTTTATGACCAATTTAACAAAGTGACCGGTAGCAATCTCCAGCTGATTGGCACTGCAGTGTAAGACATGCTTTCTCTGCCAGTGTGGTGATTGGACGATCTGATATCCTCGTGTTGGTGTTGTTCCCTCGTCATCATAAATAATGTTGTTCCGGGTTCAAAATTGCAAGTGACCAATCACCTTCTCCTGAGGTCATCCGCGACCTTGAAAAAAACGAGACGAGAAGAGAAACCGCCTCTGTAAGGACAATATGTATAATGCTTACCGTTTATTGAAGAAAAGTATCCTGAAATGCAAAGAATTCAAGTTCCTGGATCGGCGGACAGAAGCGGTTTCTCTTCTCGCAAGTGAAGTAGATTTTTCAAAGGCACAAAAGGGCGACGTCACAACAATGTGATTGGTCACTTGCAATGTTGAACATGGAACAACATTTATTATGATGATGTGGAAACAACACCAACAGGAAGATATCAGATCGTCCATGGTGATTAATAACATGAATATAAGAGAAAATATGAGAAAATAAGAACAATATTTTTTTTTCAAAAGTGTTGTTGCAGTCTTTGCCTATTTTTGTACATAAATTTATCACCGGAGTGACAATTTTCAAGGATAAAAGGCTCCCTGTGAAATAAAAATAAATGTGCTTTGTCAGCAATTCTGCATCTTCCTTTTCCAATTGTCTTTTAAAAAAAAGAATACATATATATTAACAGAGTAAATGCTTTTTAGTAAACTTCATTTGACCTGTGTCGAATGGCAAAAAAGAAAAGAAATCCAAAAATGTCTACAAAGTGAAACTTGCCACCCTGGCTGTCTTTTACAGCTACTCTGACCTGCATGTGCAAAACCCATTAGCTATGGTGATCACTTTATTTATACAGACTTTACATATAATACATCTAACACTGAAAAACTGAACAACACTGAAACGCAAAACTTCTCATAAAATGCTACAAGCGTTATTTTGTGTGGCTTTCTTCACATGTTCCTGAATCCACTCATTTATCTCCTCTTGATGCGCTTTTTTCAGCTCATCAATTTGCTTGTTTAGCTGCTCTTTACTGTCAAAGTGCAAACTTGATAATTTTAGGTTAGTCATTTGAATTTGTTGTCTTTTCTGCAGCTTGTCGAAGTCTTTGTCATAGGCCTTTTTTCTCCTGAGCTGCATTATCATGAAGTCATTTTGGTTTTGTTGACTCTGCCTCAAATCTTCTGTTTCATTTCTATATTTTTCCATCTCAGCTGATAAATCCTGGTTAAATCTCTGTCTGAATTCATTGCATTCTTCAGCTTGTTTTCTGGCCTCCTCTTCATGTTTCCTCATCATTTCTCCCAGTTCCTTCCTATAGTTTTCTTTCAGTTGTCTTTCCTCTTGTTCTCTTCCGATTCGTTCCTCTTGTCTTCTTTTGATTTCATATCTCTCTAGTTCCTGCATAGCTTCCTCTCTGAGCTTTTTAAGTTGTCTCTGTTCCTCCCAAAATCTCTCTTCCTCCTCTAAACATTGTTTATCCCGCCATGCTCTTCTTTCCTCTTCCCAAGCCTTTCTTTCTTTTCTTATTATTTCTCTGTTCTGTAATAAAATCCCATCAGGAATCACTCGTCTTTGTATTTCTTTCTGCAGAGCTTCATCTTCTTTATCCCACTTATAAATTTGGTCCTTCTCCTCCAATTTCTTAGTCCTTTGTTCTTCTTCTCTCTTTTTTCTTTCTCTATTCATATTTTCCTGTTGGTTCTTAATGCAACCCTCCATTTTTTTGGCTACCTGGGCTTGGTTTGCTTTTATTTCTTCTTCAAATTTGGCTGTTAGGTGTGTTAACTTGTTCCTCTTCACTTGCATTTCCTCCTCATATTTTCTTATAAGATCCCTCTTTTCACTCTCTATCTTTCTTGCTTTGTCTTTCATGATCTTCTGCATTTCCATCTGTATTGCTGCCTCTGCTTCTTGAAACATTTCTGAGGTGTAGTAGCCACCACCATTCTTCCTCACCATCATTTCAATTTTGGTCAGAAGGTGACTGACTTGAGAACGATTGTTATGATCATTGTTATTGAAGACATGGTATCGCCCTTCACAATCAGCTGACAGTTGTTTTAGGAATCCTTCGCTGTCTTCTTTTATATAACTCTCAAATGTTTGACCTCGAAGATCATCTCCTCTGGTGAATATGACAATAATGAAATCCTTTGTCTTCTTACCGAAAAAGTTTTGGATGAGCTCCACGGTATCTTTTTCTTCCTTTGTAAAGCGACCAATCTGCACCACCAGTAAGAACACATGAGGTCCAGGAGCCAGTAAGCTGATACATTTAACAAGCTCTTGTTCAACTTCTTTATTGGACAAAATCGTGTCAAACAAGCCGGGCGTGTCAACCACAACGACAGGGCGCCCGTCAATCACTCCTGTTTCTTTCTGACAAACACTTGTCACAGACTTCAGACAGACTTTTGAATAAAAGCACTGTTTGCCCAGCATGGTGTTTCCAGTGGCACTCTTCCCAGAACCAGTTTTCCCAATCAGCACCATCCTGAGAGGCTCTCTGCTTTGCACCATCCTAATAGGTGGTGTCCAGCGATGTCTATAATTCTCTGGCTTTAAAAGGGATACATGTCTTGAAACTGGTTTCAGTGGAGGTTTTGGAAACATATCTTTTGTGAAGCTTCTGCAACCGACAGTTCTCATTGTTTCCACAGTACGCAACAAATCAGCGACTTGATGCTTATCCTTTATGTCAAAAACGATGTGTTGTTTACCGCAGCGCCTATAGAGCTCTTGGATGTCTTTGTTGTCTATTAGAATCTTCTCCACTGCTGAAGACTGGTCAAGATTTGGATTTTCAACAATAAAAAGCAAGACAGTGAACTTATCGATCACACTCTTGAAAGTATTCTTGATGGCTTCCAGTTCTTTCTTATCTTCATCAGTAGGATGGTCCAGT